>NC_083478.1:3790000-3817500 GCF_030014155.1 Tachysurus vachellii | reverse complement strand
TTGTACATTGAATAAAGAAATTTCTAGAAGGCATGTTGTGTTTTTCAGAAGAGCACGTGGCAGTTAAATCCGACTCGAACAGAAGGTTTCGATCATATTCACATTCATTCTGGGCTCCTAATGAATTTAAGTCTCAGGTGTTAATCTCTCTCTCTCTCTCTATATATATATATATATATGTATTTATATATATATGTATGTATATATAAGGACATGTTTAGTCATATTGTGCAACTAAGTAAACAGTATTAGTTTTGGTCCATGGCCTTTTTCTTGTTTTTTTCTTTAACCTAAACCACAAGTGTGTATTTAAAGCACCATTGAGTTCTCTGGATGTTGCTGACATCAGTATCATCGTATCGTGTACGTTCTAGCGCTCTAATACTGTTTCAGTGAGAGGATTTGATTCCTTTCACACACGTGCGCACACACACACACACACACACACACACACACACACACACACACACACACACACCATGTATCATTTATCATGTTCAGTTATCAAGAAGCACAAAATCACTGATTTTTGTTGTTTTAAGTTCACCAAAAAAAGCCACAATTCCAAAAGTCTGAAACAAAATATGGGGTTAAGGAAACATACTGAGACTTGGTGAGGCTTTTTAAAAGAAATTTGTTTCCTGCAAGATTTTCCAGAATGTTCACTGAACGTCTTTCGGACTCCCGTTGAGAAGATCATAGTCGTACGCCTTAAAAGAATACAGAGCTGCCAGGCTTAGACAAGTGCTTCCGAATCCCTTTTCTGCTCTGCTGTGCTTTTGTTCACATCTAATCCGAGTCTGTTAAAAATCGTGTCTATAAATAGCGCCGCCGGGTCAGATACCGAAAGGCCATGTGTCCATTAAGATCTTGTCCACAATCGGAGGAGGTGGGATGAAATGTTCAAGTTTAAGGTAGAAGATGCGATGAAAGCCTTGAGTATACAGTGTTTTGAGCTCGGTCAGTTTACCCAGCAGCCGGGACAGGTAGTTTGGACGTGCCTCTTCGGAGACACTCGTGGCAATATGGTCTTTGAGGCACGCGATCAGATGGGTCTGGAAATCCTCTACCCTCTTGGACTCCTTCAGGCCATGTCGATCTGTAAGAGAGGAAGAACAGAGTGCGATATGAGCAAAAATATAAGCAATATATATAGAAAGAGTGGCACAAGAGCAATCGTGAGATGGCATGTGCAGTTAGGCGACAGTTTTAACTCTTCCAGAGAATAAGGATGCTGTAGATAAAAGTCTCAAAGCACTCATCTAATTAAGGACTTTTATCAAATCTGCCACAACCACACAGTCATTCAGAGCATAAAGGGACATGGAAGTGTATACAGTATACTGCACATAGTTCGCACGCGCACGCATGCGCACACGCACGCTTATATATTTACTTACGCACTCTATTATTATTTCAGTCCATATCATGACATTTGGACATTTTCTACTACTGTATTTCTGAAGCTACAGACTTTCCCTGACCTTCTCTTTGGCATGCATCTCAACGTCTACCATTTTATTTGAGTACGCATTTACTGACTTCATCTGAACTCAAGTTAACATGTAATTAATAAAATACAAAAGATTATTAATATGACCAGGTCGGTTTTTACACCTGTTGTCTTTTTCGTTGCCTACAGCAATTTGTACAGCTGTGTTTGTTGAACTTGCTCCTGATGTGTGTGTGTGTGTGTGTGTGTGTGAGCGCGTGTGTGTGTGTGTATGGAGCATATTCTTCCTGTGAATCAGGGATTTCCTCCCGCACATTGATTGGCATCTCTAAATTGTAAAATTAGTAAATCTACTAATCTGTAGAGTGTCTCTGTGTGTATGTATATGTCTGTGTGTGTGTGTGTGTGTTTGTTGTGACACTTAGCAGTATTGAGATGGATAGTATTGATGTATTGTTTATATTGAGGAGTAAATTATAGGGGAAAAAAACGATTCTATTCAAACTATTTAAAAGCTGATATTTGTCATTTTTGCCAGAATTCATTGACAGTGCTTTCTGGCAGGTTTTCCAAAAAAACCACTTCACTTTTTTCATTTTACTTTATAAGTTATTAATGGAAAAATGATAGTTTTCGAAACTGTTAATGCTTAGTACAGAATTGTCGGTCAGAGAGCCTGAAAGTGCCAGGGTGAAACTCACCGGTTATGATGACGAGCGTGGCGAGGCAGCAGAACGACGCCAGGTCCAGGTTCAGACGCTGTAAACCCTGTGAGAACTCTATGATGGAATCGATCCACTCGCCAAATCCCCGCACACACTGCGTGCGGTGCAGAACCACACCGTTGCAAAAGATCAGCTTGTCCGTCTCTGGGTCTGATCTGAAACAACCATAAGAAACCGGTTACAATTCTTTTCAATTAATTAAAGAATAAAGATTTTTCTTTTTAGTGTTTAAAATGAAACACTAAAACACACAGTCCACTGTTTTGACACTGAAGACTCCATCCATAAATTAATAAATAAAATGTAATATAATAAACAGAATAAATAATAAATACAAGCTTATTACCTAAAATTAAATGATTTTTTTAAAAATTATTTTATATTATGTTATTTATTTTTATTTAATTTAATTTTATTTATTTATTTTTACTATTGGACTTAAGTGGAAATGGTAATTAAGTGGAACATCTTAAAACAGAAACAATAACTTAATCCACAGAATGCATCAATATTAATCTTCATTTCTTCTGACCAATCAGAACCGAGTATTCGACAGAGCCGAATTCCAATCCGATTCTTATTAATGTGGTTAATTACCTGTAAGCTAGTCGTAATATGAAGAGCTCGACAAAGGCTGATTCGAACAGCAAGTCCTGGTCTTCCTTAGAGAAGGCGGTGAATCCCGGGATGCTTTCAGCCCACTTCCTGATCACGCTAATGGACCCGGTCAGCAGGTCGTAAAACTGCTGGATGTCACTGGCGTCCTCCTTTTCAGACATGCTAGTCACTGTCTGCTGATACTGAGAAGAAAACAAGAGCGTATAATCAACATTAATACAGAATCATAGAAAAAAGTGTCGATTTTCCCAAGCTGGTTTTTTCATGACTTTGTTTAATATTTTCTTTCGTTACCCACAATGACGTTTGACAACAGAGCAGCAGGATTTAAACGTCACATCATCATAACATTATAGCTGCACTGCATTCTGTTTGTTCTACATTGGATTTCTCGATTTCACCTTTTTTTATAGCTGCTTTTTTAACAGCAGGACCATGAGCATTTCTGTTTCAGATACCTAACATTTTTTTCCTCTGTTTCAAATATTAGCAGTACAAAATGCAAGGCTCACCTTCGAGTAGTCCAGTTTTGTGATGGCCGGGTTCGAGTCTATGTGAGCATTCACAAGAGAGTTGATGATATTCCCAGAAGGCGAAGCAGACACGGATTCTGTGACCGGTTTTGGTTTCGAGGGTAAACGACCCCTTCTGCCCTTTAAGCTGTCTGTTCTCACAACTGACAGGACAGGAGAATAAAATCATGTGTTAATAATGTAACAACACACGAGACTCATACTAGATACAACGACACGTTAACGCCGTTACTTAAGCTCGATAATGGACTTTTTACGATGAATAAAAACAAATATAAAAATATAAAAGTACAAAAAAAAAAAAACAATAAGATAATTAAATTCATACGTCTGTTGTGTGTAGGAGGTGAAAACTGCTAAGACTTTTCTCACCTTCTTTCACCATTCCGACTGCCAGGCACTTCTGAAAGCGACAGAACTGGCACCTGTTCCGCCGCCGTTTGTCCACTGGACAGTCTTTGTTGGCGAGGCATACGTACTTAGCATTTTTCTGCACTGTACGCTAAAAGAAAAACAAACAAAAGCTCTTTCAATTCGACATGGTCAACACGGTGAAGGAATTCGCGAGGCTTTCTATAAAATATACACTCAAGCACTTAAAGGAGCAGTATGCAGCTTTTCTAAATGTATAATAATCATCAGAAATCTCAAAAATAATATTTGCATAATAATATTGCTATGTAAATGATTTGTTTTGGTTTTTGTTTGTTTGTTTGTTTCGGGGTTTTAACATTTTCTAGCCCAGAAATAATCTAAAACCATCAAAATTCAGGATTTTTCTTTTGCCTAAACAATAACCAATAACAAGGCATAGACACTCTCATTTTAAAGAGAAGGAGTACTAAAAATTACAAACTGCTCCTTTAAAATTGAGTTAGATACTCACCTTAAAGAAGCCCTTGCAGCCCTCACAGGTGCGCACTCCATAGTGCTGGCAGGAGGCGTTGTCCCCACACACCGCACAGCACCCTTCGTTTCCTGTTGGACTCTTGATTTTGGGAGACAGCTGATTGTCCAGCAGGACCGAACTGTCCCTGCTGCTGTGATCCAGCCTGAGAGGACTGAAGCTGTTCTGATGGCTCCGAGAAAAGGGATCCTGATCAGGAAGCTGATGTTGCTGCAGCTGCCCCAGAGGGGACATGTCCTCTCCTGACATAGGTCCAAAAGTGAAAAAGGAAGGAGCCTGAGGAAGGGGCGTCTTCTCCAAACCCCAGCAGCCTGCTTCCGGGGAGCAGGACCCATATGCTCCATCCCAGGAAGGCACTGATTGGAACCCTGGAGTGGAGGGTGAAGATGCTGAGACGGGGCTGCCGAAACAGTTCGAGGCACCAGACGTAGACATGGCATCATCCATGTAGCTCAAGGTGAACGTACCAGGGTAGCAGCCATAAACCGAGAGGTTGTCCAGCTTGAAGGAGTCCTGACTTGATGTGGCGCCAGCACAGGTCGAGGCAGTGGCAGTCGCAGTGGCAAGCTGACAGGAGTAGGTATCAAATTCTCCCCCGTAGTGTCCAACCAGAGAGGTGATGCTCGGCAGAGAGGATGTGGAGAGTTGCTCCCGCTGTTCGCTCACGTCCATGGCCAACCTGGAGGTGAAGTCAGGGTTCATAAGCTCTGAGCTGAAGAACATGCTCTCATAAGGCTGGACTCCATGTTGGCTTTGAACACAGGTCATTTCTGTAGAGCAGAAGCACAAGAGCTACTTTTCAATATCTAAAAGCTACTTTTCAAAAGGCTTCCTTATTTCGCTCCTGCTCATCGTAAATGTGCATCTTGACCCACGTATGAAAATAAAAACCTTTTCTAGAGCTAGGCATAGATATTATCCACGGGTAAACAGAGAAAGAACCTGATGAGTGATGTAGTCATCACTGCAGGAACTGATTTCGAGTAGACGTTTCTGAGAAAGCCTGGAAAGCAGTCTTCCAACTTAAGAGCTATTTATATATCAGCCATATGAGTATATATAACTTTAGATACTGGCGTTCAAATCTACACCAGAGGCTGAAGAGGATATGAGTGAGATAATGAAGTAATGATGAAACCGACTGACTGAAAGCCTTTCGGCACTGTGCTTTAGGGCAGATGCCATCTGTTTTAATTCTCGATTCGAATCGATAGAAAGCACAGATCGTAACAAGGAACGAAGATCGATGCACAAGCATGTCAGAGAGGTCTATTTAAAGCCCAGTGGGCAAACTGGTGCACTGGAAGGCCTTGCCCCTTACTCAGATTATCGCCTTCACCTCTCTAACACACTGACCTTAAGCGATCTCTGAGCCGAACCAGACGTGTCCTCTGACTCCACGATCCTGATTATCGATCGACGATATTACCGCTTTCCAAAAAACCTACATGCAAAAAGCTTTTTTTTTTATTTAGCTATAATTTGATCTATTTACTTAATGAGCCTTTTGTTAACATCTCCTCTGATCCAGACGGCACTCTGGTAAACAAATACGTCTATTTTGTTTTGCAAAGAATACTTATTTTCATTGTTTGCATGTTGTTGAGATTTCAAAGCCAAATATGAGCTTTGCATGCAGGTCTGTCTGGTGGAGCCTGCGGAGATTTTAGTTGCCATGACACTTCATCTCGAATTTGCCTGCTTTGTTCTTTGTTCTTTGAAATGTTAGATGTTTCTAACATTGTAGCAATAAAACATCATTATTCCAGAAACAGTCCCAGAGACATTACAAACTCCATGCAAACGAGACTAAGAGTCAGGTTCTGACCAGAAACGGCAGATCGTATCGTATTGAACGGTCTTTAAAATGTCATTTTTTTGGGTGTTAAATACATTTCCCACATTTGCTGAATGTTGTCACAGAGCCTTGTGGACATAAGGAGCAGCTGTTGCACTTACATCACTCAGTTTCCATTCAGTATCCTCACTCTAAACTATAAAGAGCAATCTAAACATTTACACAAGATGTAGTGGAGCTGTTATAATAAGACAGGAGAGCAAGTTGGTTCTGGAGAAACATAGTCATGCTGTTTTCTTTAGTGGTTTCTCGTTAAATTACTAAGGCGCATCTTATAAGTCTCATAAATAAACCCTGGATGTAAAATGCATCGATTGATGTATGGAAATGTGCTGGTAATAAACCGGTTTAAAGGTTTTATCTATGATGTTCACAAAGCTCTGGGCTTAGATATTCTATAAATACTGTATGTCTATAAAATAACATGCATCCAAACACAAAAAGCATTCAGGACTGGAGATCTCTTGTTATTTAATCATCTTCTGAGTTACTTACACAAGTAAGGAAGGAAGCGCATAAAGGAAGAAAGCATGAGATAAAAAAAAAACAACCACTTACCTGCTTGAGAATAAATATGGTGCTGGACTTTATATGTAATGTCCGTACTGCGCGTGAAGCTCGTGCATCACCACCGTACCGCACAGCGCGCGCTCTCCCGACCGAGTTACAGACGCGTTTAGCTTTCAAGTGCCTCTGCTCCAATTTATACGAGGCGCTGTTGTGCCGTTACGTCACAGTCGCGTCCTCCCCTCGCCGTTCCACTCGCCAATACGCGCGCGCAGAAGCGGAGGAGCTCCCCGAAATCTTTCCGGTCGCCGTCCAATCAGAGCGCGCGAGCTCTGGCAGCGTGACGCACGCTCGGGATTCCATTGACGCAAAACGAGCCGGAGCGTCTGCTGGGCTAAATATAGCGGCACACGAAGGCAACGGAGCGCTTAAACTCTCTGAAATCGGTTAAAAATAGTGGCAGGGGAAGACACAAATAACCAAACACACAGAGAAAGATGAGACGCCGCGACGTAAAATCCCTTTATGTGCCATAGAAAAAAGCTGGCGGATGTTTACAAGCGAATAAAAGACACGTCACTGTGTTTAAAGAAGGAGCTGATGAGCTTCTGTCTGCAGTTCAGCTGGACTACACATGATATATATAGAACATATAGAACATATTCTCTCTCTCTCTCTCTCTCTCTCTCTCTCTCAACTTTTCTCTTACTTTTATTCTGATTGGCCTACAAAGAGGACACCAAATAATATAATTAAGCTATGGTGAGACAGAGAGAGAGCGAAAGAGAGAGAGAGAGAGAGAGAGAGAGAGAGAGAAAGAGACAGAGAGAGTGAGACAGAGAGAGAGAGACAGAGAGAGAGAGAGAGATAGAGAGACAGAAAGAGACAGAGAGAGTGAGACAGAGAGAGCGAAAGAGAGAGAGAGGAAGAGAGTTAAAGAGAGAGAGGGAGAGACAGAAAGAGGCAGAAAGAGAGAGACAGAGGGAGAGGGAGAGAGAGAGAGCGAGAGAGAGAGAGACAGGAAGAGAGAACGTGAGAGAGAGAGAGAGTGAGAGGGAGACAGGAAGAGAGAATGTGAGAGAGAGAGAGAGAGAGAGAGAGAGAAAGAGAGAGAGGAAGAGCAAGAGAGGGAGAGACAGAGACAGAGAGAGGAGAGAGAGAAAGAGAGAGAGAGAGAGAGAGTGAGTGAGACAGCTTTAAAGGAACAATATACATTTTTCTAGGAAACGTGTACACTTTAAGAGCAAGTTCAAGCAATAATACAGTTTGTTATATTTGATGTATTTCACTTTATTTCATTTAAACACAGGAAAACGTTTATGAGAAGAAATAAAAATCTCAACCTTCAGACTGTACAGAATTGTACTGCACAATTACACCAATTAGTCTCACCAATTAATAATATGCTCGTAATAATAAGGATTATTATGAGTTTATTAGCACTTCTGAGCAACGCAACCAGAAACACACAGGCGTTCTTGTCGCTGTCATGAGTGTTTCCTCTACACAGACATGCCGTGTGAATGATACAGCCTGTTAGATGTTGAAAGCACTGGATATTAACAGAGCCACAGACGAATCCTACAGCTTTTAATAGTCTCCTATCACCTCCTTTGGATTTTACTTTACACACACAGACATATTCCCATGACAGGCCTTCGCCCTCTCTGCCACATGGTCCTGGGTCTCACCGTACCCACAGCAAGGGGTCTTCAAAAGACTGCATGTAATGTCACTTAGTGATAAGTAGAAGAAAATATGTTTGTGTAAGAAGCCAGCTAATGAAGTGTTGAAGGAGGATTCGATTAAGTGTACGAAAAAAAATCGAGTGTATCTTATGTGCCTGCTACTCCAGACCCTGATGAAGATAAACTTTAAGAATACTCACGCGGATTGATTTACATGGATCTATTTTTAGCCTTTAGACTGACTTTTTTAGAGTGTAAGTCTGATTTACTACTACTAAAAAAGAAATGTATACATGTTTTTTTTTAAAAAAAAAGATCTTTATAGCCCTTTGAATGGTGCATTTATTTATTTATTTATTTATTTATTTATTTATTTATTTATTTATTAATCTACAGGAATTAAACTGTACAAGTTTAAAGGTTTAAAGCACACATACTACAAGCAGCCTTTAACAGTCGCAGACTGAACCGTATGAACAAAGCAGTCATGGTATATATGAATATGGGTGAAAGAAGCCCTGGTACAAGTATTTTTTTCCCCTCTGCAACACGAGTTGTAATTTCCCTTGTCATTTCGAGACCGGATCCTGGCAGCTCTGGCCCTGAGCGCCATTTGAGCTCAGTAAATAATCCAGAATGCAGCTGTATGACTTTACAAAGTTCTCCCACACCAACCCTGTTGCTACGCTCCTTAAACTGGCCTTGTGTAGCTGCCCACATCAGATTTAAAACACCGAAGCTTGCCTACAAAGCCAAAAACAGACCGGCGCCCACTTAACTCGAAGCACCACGCTCTCTCCACTCCTCCTGCACTGCTCCACTGATCCCACCATCATGAAGATCCTTCTCTGTTCTAGCAGCTGAGTGGTGGAATGAACTTCTCCAAGATTTACAAATAGCTGAGTCACTCTCTGTTTTCAAGCCTAAAACCTACCTCTTTCTGAAGCACTGAAACTTTTTATTTTTTTTGAAGAAACAACTTGTCTTACTGTATTATTTCCCAAGCGAGTATTTAGACTGATAGCACTCTTAATGCGAGACCTGCTAAGTGGACTGCTAAGTCTCGCTGGATGAAAGCATCTGCCAAATGCCGTGAATGTAAATGTCATTTTTAACATTCCTCCTTTTTTTATTCATGATGAGTTGATAATGAAGGAGAGAATGATTCCATGATGATTAATGATTCCACACTTGGCTGCAGAAACCCCACCAAGAAGCATGTTGAGTCTTCACAGATGAATTATTCAGAGCCAGAAAAGGTCACTGATGGAAATGACAGTTTCCCCAACACAGATTTCATCTCCTTAACCAACACAATCATGCCGATGTTACAGTAATCAACATCACAGACACCGGAGACGGTGTTAACATTAGTAACGACACAAACCTCAGCGACTGCACTGACCCTCTAAAGCAGCAGCAGGAGAAGAAACCACAGAGCTCACACAGGAAAACACAGAGACCGAGTTTGAGGACAATAAAGCAGAGCTGAAAACAGATGCAGAGGAGATGGAAGGTGGTATTGTCTCAATATCCACAGTACAGTGAAGCAGTCAGTTAATGTTGTCATGCAGGAGAATGAAGGCCCGAGATGGAGAACAGCTCACACATGGAGGATACAGAGGCAGATCAGATCAGCTACAGAACTTATATAAAACAACCATCCTTCTTTCTTTCTTTCTTTCTTTCTTTCTTTCTTTCTTTCTTTCTTTCTTTCTTTCTTTCTTTCTTTCTTTTTGTTCATTTATGTCTCTATTGTTCTTTTTTGTATCTTTCCTTTTATTTATTGATTTATTTATTGACTGCTCTATCTCTCTCTCTGTCTCTCTCTCTTTGTCTCTCTCTCTTTCTCTCTCAATCTCTCTCTCTCTGTCTTGCTCACTCTCACTCTCTCTCTCTCTCTCTCTCTCTCTCTCTCTCTCTCTCTCTCTCTCTCTCTCTTTCTGTGTCTCTCTCTAAGTCGCCTGGAATCAAGGCCCCACCCACTTCCTCTTGCTGCTGCCTGTTGTTTATCAGTCCTTGCCTTGAGCCCTCCACCTGCACTCAACTTCACTTTCGGATAGAACGGAGAAAAGGAAGCCATGCAATTCTAATGACGCGATTACTGTAGCTGACGTAGGAGGAATCCTCGAAATGGGGAAGCCCAGAGCAGGCACACTCCGAACTCCTGTCCTTCTCACCCACCAGTAAATGACGTGTCTGATTTCTTCCAGCAGAACACCACAAAGTTCTTCTCATGATCTTCTTAAGCAGTGTGACTGATGAGCATATGGCTGCTTCCTGTGCCACAAAAGTGACTTGAAAAATGGCAGCTCCAATCTTGCCTGAGCTTCGGGTCTGATAAACAATTTAGCAAGTTGTCTCTATGATTAACTTCTATACACAGTATAAATAATTCTTTCCACATTTAAAAGAAATACGGCAATCGATCAGCCAATTAATCCAAACCTAATTAAGAAGAAAGTAAATAAATAAATGTACACATTTTTGTAATATAGTTCCTCAGCCAAGACATGCCCAGTGTCTGAAGTTGCACTGGATCAATCAATAAGGTTAATGTTGCTAACAAGTGTAGAAAGCGTATAGCTACCAGTGTAGCATCCTGTAATGTATAAGCCTAATCATCACATTTGCGTCTAAAGATGTTTTTTTGGTTCAATAATATGATTTGTGTGTAAAAACAAATAAAAGAGACTGAAAACAAAACATCACTTTAGAACTATATTATCATCTGAATGTTTTCTGATGTACAGTTCAACACCGCACTTCTAGTCGGCCTGACTTTGTTACCAAACACCATGTGCTGACGGAGGCAGGAAGTGATGTGACTGTGAGATGACTGCTAACGTTTCTGTGTGTCATCATTTTGCCCGTTTTTCTCACTACAGCCATGTGTCATACAGTGGCAGAAACTTCATCATGCATATCCATTGCAAAACTAAATAAATGTGGTAGACCACATGGATTTAACCACATCTAGGGTAAAGGAAAAACATGTAGATTTCAAACCGTCCCTTTAAGGAAGCCTGACAAAAGGAATATATACATAAGAAACATTTCACTTTATATATGAAGCTTATAGGGCCATAAAAGGATTTGACGGGTTTGGTGTTGTACATTATGTGTGACTTTTTTAAAAAGCACACAGTAGCAGTTATAGTTAGACTAAAAGATTGTGGGGTCATATTACTGCTCTTCTGTGACGGCACGTACAGGATAGGATGTTCACAGTTCACGCACCGCTCACTCTACTCACATAGATGCTCACAAACACATTCCCACCTTGTGGTTGAGCAGTCGTTGAAACAGAGAGGTTCACTACCGGTGTGGTCTGCAGCTGACGGTGCAACTATCTTCATCTCTGCACATTTCTGAGCATCTTCATCAGCCTATACAGTAGCATGTCTTCAGGACAATTTACCATGACAACCTTTTACACAAAAAATATAAGAACTGCCGAGACTGTGGTCTATCGTCTAAAGAGAGTTGTGTCATATGGCATTAGTTCAACTCATTGCTGACATCTTAGTGTCACATGATCATTCTTTGTTGAAACAAATAGGATAAAATAAATTAAAATTGTCTGTGTTATATCAGTATTTTAGCTGCATAATGTGAAACCTCATTCACAATTTTGTTCAGCGCTTAGAATATATGTTGAGATGTTTCTGTAAAAAGTTTCATTCAAACTGTTCTGTCTATCAGCCTAGATACATGGCATGCACCAGCTCGCTGGTTAACCGTTACTAACTAAAGCATTAGAGCTAACAGCTAATAATCGAACTAAAAATATCTTTAAAACGTAACCTGCCTGATTTTTTTCCCTCCCTTTAATGTCTTACTTATAATAGGTCTGAGGCAATTTCTGTCTCATTTTGACAGATTATGTCAGACAGATTAAATTAACAATGAATTATTTTCATTGTTTGTTTTTTTTTTTTTTTTTTTTTTTTTTTTACCACAGCTTAGATACACAAGCTACAAAATGCTCCTTTGGAACAGAAACCTAGATAATGTTAGCTAGCTTACTGCTTAATGCTAGCTATCATTATATTTTTAAACAAGGTTTAGCCATAAATAACTAGGTTTCTTGAGGCATATTTTTGACTAAGAAATATTAACCTGTCGTAAATTGTATTTAAAACTGAGTGAGAAAGAAAATCAATTGAATTTGGTCTTTGTGTGGAGACAGATACAGAAACCTAACCCTAGGGGTGTGTGATATTACATTTGTCTACAGTATGTGACCCCCATGTAATTTTTCTAATGATGTATGTTTTAATGTATTTAAGTAATCATAATAGTAAATATTTTCCCTGTTTCTGACATATAATGAACTAAAGGTCAGACATTATGAATGACGCCCCACAACATAAACATTAATGGGATAGAAATACACAATTTGTGCCCAAAGTTTATTTGTTGTATTGGAATATATAATTGTGGCCTAGTTATATTATTCTGTGATCATTTTGTAGTGTTGACTGTTGTTGGGTTTGTAAAAGACTGCAGTTTTGCTATTAATTGTTTGATGTGAAAGGACGGGGGGCACGGTGGCTTAGTGGTTAGAATTTTCACCTCACACCTCCAGGGTTGAGGGTTCGATTCCCACCTCCGCCTTGTGTGTATGGAGTTTACACCTCGGGGGTTCCCTCCGGGTACTCCGGTTTCCTCCCCCGGTCCAAAGACATGCACGGTAGGTTGATTGGCATCTCTGGAAAATTGTCCATAGTGTGTGTGATTGCATGAGTGAATGAGAGTGTGTGTGTGCCCTGCGATGGGTTGGCACTCCGTCCAGGGTGTATCCTGCCTTGATGCCCGATGACGCCTGAGATAGGCACAGGCTCCCCGTGACCCGAGGTAATTCGGATAAGCGGTAGGAAATGAGTGAGTGAGTGAATGAGTGAGTGTTAAAGGACCTGAGAATGAAAACTCTCTGACTCTCAAGATTAGCATTGCTATATCTGATGATAGCTTTTGTTGTTTTTTCATGATATCGTGATTTAGGCTTGTTGTGCACGACAATGAAATAAAGAAAACTCTTGTACTCACAACTGGAGGTGTAAAAGATCAGCCCAGGATAAGACCTTGATCTTTGCCCATGTGGTTTTCTTTTAGAGTTTAACTGGTAAGCAGCAGCCACTGAACTGCTCAGAGTGATTCATCCTGCTACCAGGCGAGAGATTAAAATGCCATATTAGGGAAGTACTGCTCAACGTGTTAAAAGATGACATTTACACGCACCGCTAGCATGTCCCTGTGGTCGTACCCATTTGGGGAACAACGTACTTCACATATTTCATGTTGTGTGTAATCATTACTTCAAATGTTTGTTGAAATGGAAATATTAACTTCATGATTCCATCCTGAAATGTAGAAGCAGCCTGTTTTCACAACCAGTTCAACTTTTCAATCTATTTATGTCAGCTGATCGATTATGACAGAAGAACAAACAACCTAGCTGAAAAGCGATGCAGAAGAGTGAGAGCGACGAATCAAATGTGATACAAAATCTGACTTTATGTAGTTAGTAAGTTCTGTTGTCGTGGTAACTGCACGAATATGGTGGGAGCTGTCATTAAACAAAATCTGGTGAAAAGAAGACTGCTTTTAAAAACTTTACTACTGCCTCAAAGAGGTTTATATTTAATAGTTTTATTATAGTATTATTATAGTTTTCCATTGTCTCACAGATGACACTGGATTATATCATCACAGGGGACAGAACTCGTCATGAATCAGCTGACTGAAGAGAATTTAAAGGAATTTTTTTTTTGCAGTGCTTTTTGTGGATTTTGTTTTTTAGGAGACAACGTTCCTGTGCTTGGAACAATTTTGTTATAGAGAGAGACGGCGCTTAAAATGGCCGATTCCCCGATCAGCGCCCTGAACTATGGAGCCGAATGAGATACACACACTGAAAACAGTGTATGGGGTTGTACAATATAACTTAATAGACCATATATGCAATCTCCCTTCTGCTTGATATATTTCCCTAATTCTCCAAAGCAACTATGAATGGGTAAAAGAATACAAAAACCACAACAGGGTCTAGATTAACAGCAGATGGACTGACTCAGAAACAAATCTGCTAATAACACCTTACGTATAAAATCAGTGCTCGTCAGGTAGAGCAACATGTTTTTTTTTCCAGTTCTTTCCAAATTACATATACAGATAACCAGGGGCACAACAGTGGAGATTTCTGTAATTTCCAAAGTAACAGGATCCTTCTGCAGGCCAACAGAAAGACAAATGCAATAACCTGTCTGGGCGTCAGCTGCATGGCATCAGCGCTAATGCCAAAAATAACGATACGCACACTGCTGCGAGTCTATTCCTTAAAAAAAATCTCATGTAGTGCTTTGGAGAAACTTTGACATAATCTTGCAGTCTCTTGCAAGGTTGCTGGTGTACATTGTGTCATGTTCACAATGAAACCGAAAAGAGCTTGCTTTCTTGTTTAATAGCTACAGTACACGGTTCTGCAGGTTAAGAGCCAGTCGAAATGCTACAAGCCAGACAACAGCTCTTAATGCGAGAAACCTTTGTACCTAAAATGCAGTAATGTTAATTAGGCGCTTGACGTAGCCGACTGTTTACAACCGGACGGTCTGGTGACAAAGCAGGAAGTAAAGGACACGTTCAACTCATTCTGTGGTGGATGAAAAAACACAGCTGAGTAGTGTGTAGTGTGATGAAGTGTGAGAAGTCGTGTGTAGTGTGATGAAGGAAGTGCAAAAGAAGGGAAACTCGAATTCTGCTCACACTCTACTTTGAGTCTTTTAATAACAAAGATACTTAAGTTACTTCAGTTTTTTTTAAATCATAGTTTAGTTGCTTCATACCTCAATTTATGACTCCAGAAGATTAAACACTTGATTAGAGTAAAACAGTAAAACTTAAAAAGTAAAAAAAAAGCTGGACAACCGAGAAAAAACAGTGTGAATCTAAAATATTTGAGATATTCTGGGAAAATGCATCAGATTGGGACACCAAATCTGAAAAATTATTTCTTAGTAAAACTAAGTTTAAACAATATTTTTCTGATATTTCTTCACAGTTGTGTAGAATTTTGTTTGTTTGGGGGTTTTTTTTTCTGCAAAAAATTTTGTTTAAAAAAATAGACATAAGCCTAATCAGATACTGGCTGTCTGTCTTGTGGGCAACTGTCAAAACGAAATATTTAAATGCATGAGTGGAGGATATACGTTTTGTGTGTGTGTATGTGTGTGTGTGTGTGTGTGTGTGTGTGTGTGTGTGTGCGTGTGTGCGTGTGTGTGCGATAAGTGTTTAGATGGTCATCTCAGAATTCGTAAGAGTTTCCCCTCTTTTACACTTCCTTCATCACACTACACACGACTCAGCTGAAGGTGTGGATCTGGAAAGACTCCTTGGTGATCATCTGTGTTTATTCTCTTTGACCTCCTCC
The DNA here is from genome assembly GCF_030014155.1 of Tachysurus vachellii. Lineage (NCBI taxonomy): Eukaryota > Metazoa > Chordata > Actinopteri > Siluriformes > Bagridae > Tachysurus > Tachysurus vachellii. The sequence continues at coordinate 3,801,779 of NC_083478.1, read as the reverse complement.
AGTGTTCCAGCAAAAATATCACTTGGTTTGAGTCATTAACATTAAGACTCGGAGATCTTTCTATACTGCTCACCTTATCCCATTTCACTTACTGCTGCAGTGGAAAAAAAGTTATCAGCAAATGAATAACATAACGTGACATTTAAATATAGGCTACACAAATTATATTAGAGTTCAAGGAGCACATAAAGCCCTGTGTCTTTAATCCCTGTGCCAGTGAGGAATGTGTGTGCTGTGCAGGATGGGCATCAATCCGCTGTTCCTTCACATGGGTTGTAAAATTTAAAACTGAAAACATGTCATCATTTGTTTGGATTGCATCCATGGATTTTGTGGCACTGAGCGCAGAGAAAAGTGAAGCTGTGGGAGTTCAGATCTAAGACGTGCTTCATATTGCAATGTAGAATGGGATGGAATTGCATACAGTATTTCCAGACACCATATAGGCTCGATTTCATGCCAGAGCCCTCGGCCCTTGTGTGTTCGAACTCCGGACTTCTCCGTGTTTGTGAGACATTTAACGCTGTAAATAAACAAGAGTTGTTTCAATACGGACACAGTACATTAATTTTAAAACAATACACAGAATTCCAAATGTAGATTTATCCTTGTTAAACAAGCCACAACAAAACGTGGTATGGGAAAAACTCCCTGAGATGATCTGATGTAGTAAAATGATGAGTCGCCAGGTTTGCCGATTTCGCCGAGAATAGATTTTAAGATTTTACTCTTTGTCTATAAGTCTCTCCATAATACCGATCCTCTCTATTTATCTGAACTTCTTCATCCCTACTCTCCTATTAGAAGTCTTCGCTCATCTGACCAGGCCATGTTGGCGGTTCCTCGTGTACGGCTCAAGCGTAGAGGAGAGCGTGCTTTTTCTGTGGCCGGTCCTAGACTATGGAACTCCCTGCCACTAGAGATTAGGACGGCACCCACCATATCTAGTTTTAAGTCCATGCTAAAGACCCACTTATTTTCTCTAGCCTTTTCATGATTTGCCCAGGGATTTATGTCTGTTTATATCTGGTCTATGGTTTATATTTATTTCACCTTCTTTTACACTGGTTATTTTATTTATTATTTATTGATTTATATATATATTTACATATATACATATATTTTTTTAAGAATTCTTATTTTAGTTTCTTGAACTACTTTGTGCATGTGTGTATTCTTAAGTGTATGTGTGTGTATGTCAAACGCACTGTGAAGCACTTTGGTCAGCCATGTGGCTGTTTGTAAATGTGCTATACAAATAAAGTTGAACTTGAACTTGAACTTGAACTTAAAAGGAGGAACCCATCCTTCTCTGGGTGACACCGGATAGATACATCGATACTCCTCCACAATTGTAAATCAACAGAGATGCATGAATAAGAGTACTGCGATGAGCACAGGACGGACTTTACAGTATAAATACAGCTGCAGAAAGTTCTATAGAATCCAGCTAAGCTTAATGACTGAAGAAAGGCAAAATGAACATGTACATATTTAATAATGCAGTGTTCATATTTGTTGTCCTGGATACGGAGAACATCTCTCTCTCATTCTCTTCCATTCTCTTTTCAATATACAAAGTGAAATATTGTTCCTTTAAAGCTGTCTCACTCACTCTCTCTTTCTCTCTCTCCTCTCTCTCTCTCTCCCTCTCTCTTCCTCTCTCTCTCTCTCTGTCTCTCCCTCTTTCTCTCTCTCTCTCTCTCTCTGTCCCTTCCTCTTCCTCTCTCTCTCTCTCTCTCTCTCTCTCTCTCTCTCTCTCTGTCTCTCTCACATTCTCTCTTCCTGTCTCTCTCTCACTCTCTCTCTATCTCTCTCTCTATCTCTCACTCTCTCTCTGTCTCTCGATCTGCCTCTTTCTGTCTTTCCCTCTCTCTCTCTCTTTAACTCTCCCCCTCTCTCTCTCTCTCTCTCTCTCTCTCACACACACACACACACACACACACACACACATTTTTGTTCCTTTGTCAATACCTTCCATTGACCTAGTGACCTAAACTAACCCTAAACTCACTAATGAAGACAAGATTGTACTGAGAAAACTCCTCTCTCTCTCTCTCTCTCTCTCTCTCTCTCCCCCTCCTTACAATAATTGATAACCTAGACTTAATCTCAGTAATGAAAAGAGTAATTACAGTTATTTATGAATAAATTCAGTTGTCACTATTCTATTATGGTAAGGATGTGTGATCAATTTGGCTTTCCAATATAGCTTAACACACACCACACACACACACACCACTCACACACAAACACCACACACACCACTCACACACAAACACACACACACACTTTCTCTTCTTTGATTAATCCCATGTGTAACTTTGATTAATCCCATGTTCTTTACTTTAGCGCCCTCTGCTGATGAATTAAATGTACAGTATGTAACCGTACTAACAGACATTTAGGCGTGTAACCGTTTTAGCTGGTTCCTTCTGCTATTTAGATAGCTTTAGGTATTTTTTCTGTTATATATGTTCAGCTATATTTAATTAATATTTAACACTATTTGCATAATTGTATGCTAATTCTGCTGAATGTCACCGTTTCCTCAATTTCCAGACGTCATCCAATCGAAGCGTTTAATCTGATCACATGACCCAGAAGCCCGTCCAATCAAATCGATTTGCTTATTTAAAGTTTTTAACCATAAGCTATAGGGCACAAATATGTTGTATAATTAAAAGCACTGCATTCCTTCTCCATAAAGAAGCTTTATAAACTTTATGAAGTACATAAGGCACTTTTAACTGGTTATTATCTGTTGGTTTAATATTAGATATTATATAATATTTAAGTGTTCTGGCTTCTTCTTGTTTCTATAGTAACAGCTCATTCACAGCAAGTCTCAAAATAATCTCAAATTATAAACAGATTAAAACGTGCAATATTAGTAATATGGTGAATTTGTGCTCGATCAGATACGATAGCTTTAGTGGTGAAAGGGACTAAAGTGAGGAGGTCTGAGTTCAGTGTTCATGTGTGTGTGTGTGTGTGTGTGTGTGTGTGTGTGTGTGTGTGTGTGTGTGTGTGTGTGTGTATATGTATATATTATGTATGTATCACGACTCCTAACACTTTCTGACCTTATGAGCTCTTTTAAAGGTTAAGATGCTTTATGAAGAACTTTTATCTTTACTACGATCTTCTCTTTAATCTTAAGGGGAAACACCGATATTTCTAAGAAACACTTTGTGTGTGTGTATGTGTGTGTGTGTGTGTGTGTGTGTGTGTGTAAATGTGTGTGAATGTGTGTATGTATATGTATGTCATTTCTGCACTGTGTCGTAGATGTTGTAGATCTCTAATCTGATTGGTCACAAAAATAATCCCTACATGATCTAATCTGTATCATCTTATTAACTCACTATCATTATTAAATATTGTATACAACACATTTCTTCTCCCTCTTCACCTTTCAGTCATTTTCTCCTCTGATAAAGAAACTCTTAAGCTCTTAAAGGTCCTCCTCACGACTTCTAACACTTTCTGACCTTATGAGCTCTTTTAAAGGTTAAGATGTTTTATGAAGAACTTTAATCTTTACTACGATCTTCTCTTTAATCTTAAGAGGAAACACCTATATTTCTAAGAAACACTTTGTGTGTGTGTGTGTGTGTGTGTGTGTGTGTGTGTGTGAGAGAGAGAGAGAGAGAGAGAGAGAGAGAGAGAGAGAGATGTTCAGTATCCAGGACAACAAATATGAACACTGCATTAATTATGTACACTTCAGTTTTTCACTTTTGCACTTCATCAGTCATTAAACTCACCTAGATTCTATAAAGCATCTGTATTTATAAAGTCTGTCCTGTGCTCATAGCAGTACTCTTATTACAACATGTATCTATCTGGTGTCACCCAGATGAAGATGGGATCCCCCTTATAAATGACTGTTTTCTGCTTAGCTATGATCATGGTCCCTCATGTTACATAGGTGTAGAAAATCCACAGTATTAAAAAAAAACTGTCATCCAGCACCCCCATACTCTAATTAGACTTTTATCCACAAGAGGGCGCTCTAGGACTGGGATACACTCCCAATCTGTCTCTTTGACGGTCCATGTTCTGATCCTGGCCTCCTGACATTGTTTGTTCCTGTTTTTCTACATTGTTTATGGCAGTGCTAAAAATCCAGAAGTTAAAGTGGGATCCAGAGGAAGCACAGACAGTCGTTAAATAATGTTTTGTACTGATGGGGATTGTGAAATACAGGGTACAGACTCCCAGGCTACAGACATTTCTGAGAGCCCCACGTCTGTGGTGTAGTTTTTATCATAATATAAAAATACCAATCATTATTTTGAGGTGTCCTGTAGATTTTCTGCATTCTAAAAGGGTCTGATGAATAAAAATCTTTTTATTTAAATGATGATAAATTAGATTTGTTAAGCCAGTTCAAGCAGTAGAGTGAACTGTACTCTGATTGTTTCTACAGAGACGCTTCACATTGTTGGTTTGGGGTTTTGCATAAAGCTTTTCTCATAAAGCGCCTTCACTCACATTCTCTGGCGTAGTAAACTACCCACTCTCACTCTCTTCCTTTCTCTCTTTTAACACCACACACACACACACACACACAATGTTTCATTCAGTAGTCCACTTCTGACGTTTCCCTTTGGCACAGATTTGCTCCAGCATAAAGATTTCCATCACATAAAACCATAGAACATGCACTTCATTACGTTTAGCTTTATGTAAGCATGTGAGCCTCTTCCAGATCTTTTGCAGTCTTTTTTATTAGAGTTACTTATGAGCTCTCTGTAGCTCAATATATGACTTCATCCAGGAGTTCTCCAAAGGAAATATTATGTACCAAATCGTCCATGTGTCACGTGACTGCATGTTTTTCTGGGTGTATTTTGAAGTGCAGGATGGAAAGCTGTGCCTATGTACATTCCCCGAACTGTACAGGAAAGCAGGCAGGAAGTTCCAGGCCCACTCAGGAAAAAGCAGAGCGGAGCAGAGCTCAGTCCAACAGGGCTCAGATACCGGCCAACGCTGTGTGCACTGTCTGATGGTTCTCCAAGCCTGGGACCTACGCCATCTCACATTGGCCCTCGTTGGCCTGAACGATCCTTTTCCCCTCCTTCAAGCTCTTTCATCGACAGATGTAAACATTCCCATAAAGAACACAGAGTCATTGTGTCAAACTTTCCTCGGATTATTTCAACTCATTACCGCTAGATGAGTAGAAGACATGAACTGCTGCACTGTTGCATTTTTATTTGACAGTCAGGGAAAATTCTACACCTTCAGAAGTGGAAACTACACCTTCAGGATTTCACACACAAACAGAATACGAACATTAAATTCAGACATGTTTAGAATTCATTAAACATTGATAAAAGTATTAAATACTAGTTTTGGGTACTTAATCTGAAGTATTTGAAAAAGTAAGCAAGCAGTTTGCATTTCTTTGAGCCCTCTGCTGACTGTGAAGAGAATGATAACTCTTATTGTATTTGTACTTTATTGTTTTTAAATAATAAACAATCAATCATTCATTCATTTTCTACCTCGGGTCACGGGGAGCCTGTGCCTATCTCAGGCGTCATCGGGCATCAAGGCAGGATACACCCTGGACGGAGTGCCAACCCATCACAGGGCACACACACACTCTCATTCACTCACGCACTCACATACTACGGACAATCAACCTACCATGCATGTCTTTGGACCGGGGGAGGAAACCGGAGTACCCGGAGGAAACCCCCGAGGCACGGTGAGAACATGCAAACTCCACACACACAAGGCGGAGGCGGGAATCGAACCCCCAACCTTGGAGGTGTGAGGCGAACGTGCTAACCACTAAGCCAACGTGCTCCCCCTACTAGGAACAATATATTCATAAAAAAGGTTCCATTAAAAACAAAAACGGATATACGTTCAAAATAAATGCTGATGCTAATGCTGAGTCCTGACTCATTTTTAAATCAGACTCACAGCCATAAAATAATTCATTTGTTTATCCTATCCTTTGTTTATAATAAACAGTTAAATATAATAACGCCACCATAGATATAAAAAAAAATGAAAAATAAGACTATATTAGGAGTTTCTCAGAATTTACAGATCTGCTAAACCCAAATGATTTCTGAGCACACCTGATATCATCTTGGGGTCACATCACAATGTAGAAACAGTGCTTTAAATACATTACTGACGAGATAATAAACTCTTAGGTTTCTGTTACATACAGCATATTGTGATTAAAGCAAGAACTAGTGACGTGTTTGCAAGTTAATTCACTTATAATCTGTTCGTTGTCAATCTATACACACAGAAACAAGTACAGGTGACAAGCTGTTGTAATAATGATAATAATGACGATAATATTTGTGTTTATTTTGTTGTTTATCTCATGCTGATATGAATAACATAGGATATGTAACAGGAAACATGAACGACGGAACAAATAAATGGATTCCCAAAACCTTCACTTCAGTAAATGGCTCCATCTCCAACCCTTAATGATTCGTTGGTATAATTTCAGGGATAAATGCAGCTTTCTGTGCAGAAACTTCTAGAAGAGTTGATATTTTTCTTTACAGTAGGTTCCATCAGCTGAGAATAACCACAAGACATTTATGCTAAGTTTTACCATAACACACTCTCTGTTCCTGGGATAGGATTCTCCAGATTCACTGCTACCTTGACCAGCATCTAGATCTTACTAAAAACAACACCTTATGATGGTTTTGTTCTCACTGTTCTCTTCATAGACATATTTTATAAAAACAGAAGTGACTGGTTAGCATTTATGGGTTAATTACATTTTTAGGAATAATAATAATGCTAGAATAGAGGGCATGGTGGCTAAGTGGTTAGCATGTTTGCCTCTCATGTCTGGGTTTGGGTGTCCTTCCTGTCTCCCACTGTGTCTGTGTGTGTGTTTGCATGGTCTCCCTGTTCGTCAGTGGTTTCCTCTGGGTTCTCTCCGGTTTCCTACCCAGCTCAAAGACATGCAGTGTAAGCTGATTGGCATTTATAAATTGTTTTGTGTGTGTGCGTGTCCTGTGACCTTCTCATCTGAATACAAACAGATTTCGTGTGTATGTCATTTATGTGTCAGTAAACCCATCAACCTGATGATCTGATCATCGGACTTTGCAGTTAAAGGAAAATAAAAAGCACAGGTTTGCAGCCTGTTAACCGCACGACTTCCTCTTTCTTCCTAACAGCATTCGCCAGTCCTACACCTCCCCAGACCTCAGTCGCTCAACCAGTTGCATCACCTCGTTCTGCTCTCGTTATCGTCATCGAAATCTCACCTCATCACATTATTGCACTCAGATGAATAACACTCATAAATAATACCATAATATCCATTTCATCATGACATGGGCGTGCTGCTTTTTACACTGACTTTATTACACATAGATATTTTTAGGTTCAGATCTTATCTGCGGTATTTATTTTTCTTATTCATTTTTTATATTCTCATTCGTCAGAGTGACTACTTGTCGAAACCTGGCAGAAGAAACGTGGCCCGTCGCTGACAGACGAACGAAGCCGCGTTTTGTTTTACTCTGCAAAAATGCAGTTGGAGCCCATGTGGATGACCGAATGTGACAGGAATTTTTACAGCTGGACTTTCGTGGTATTTGAAGGACACATGCAGGAAAGACGCCAGAGTGCTGTACAGTGTATCAGAGCTCTCGCTATGCTGTGAGTCTTTCTTCCCTTGGAGGAGCAGAGAGAGAGAGAGATCTACTGGAAAACCCTGATGAGTCAACATCCTGACCTCTGTTGATAAAAAAACACCGTGCTGAACAGATCAGCGATGCAGTCGAAGAGCCAAGCTGTTTAAACACACACACACACACACACACACACACACACACACACACACACACACACACACACAGAGGGAGACAGAACCTGTCATGACTGTGCTGTTCCACTTTCTCTGATGTTTTAGGAAAACACCGAAAAGCACCAGTAACAAAATTCTGTCAAAATTCATACTGTAGCCTGAAACTAGATATAGATAAGACTGACACCTCTATTAAGTTCTATAGTCCTGCTCTGATTGGTCAGAAGGTTGCTGATTCATATACTATACTCAGCTCTGACAATAACACCAGCAGTATTATTCAAATCAGGTTTCTATTCACGCACTTGCAATACCTTATCGTTTCTATAGTAACAGTTCATTTAAAAACACTTGTATGGCGGAAGCGTATGTAATATATGTAGGAACTATAAAATCAGCTGTTGTTCGAAAATTCTTTATGAGGTCGTTTACTCGGCTTTTAAACTTTAAGAAGATTCGATAGGATTTTAATTAGGGTCAAGCCGATTTAGTGGTTTGTACACTTCATTTGTCTGACACCTACAGGGTGGTTTGATTCCCGCCTCCACCCTGTGTGTGGAGTTTGCATGTTTTCCCCGTGTTTTAGGGGGTTTCCTTTAGGTTCTCTAGGTTCCTTCCCCAGTCCAAAGACATACAGTATGTTGTAGGCTGTTCTCCATCTTTGAATTGTCAGTAATGAGTGTGTGTGTGTGTATGAGTGTGTGTGTGTGTATGAGTGTGTGTGTGTGTGTGTGTGTGTGCATACCCTGTGAACAGTTGGTATGTTGAAATGAATAGAATGGATATAGAATGGATAGAACCTTTTATCCCACTTGGAAATTTCTAGCTACAATCAAGTAAATAAAAAACGAATTGTATTTTTAATTAATCCAGAGGTTTCACTGATGATCATGTTCACTCCGACTCATTCATCTTCTACCGCTTATCCGAACTACCTCGGGTCACGGGGAGCCTGTGCCTATCTCAGGCGTCATCGGGCATCAAGGCAGGATACACCCTGGACGGAGTGCCAACCCATCACAGGGCACACACACACTCTCTGATCATGTTCATAAGCTGCTCAAAAGCTCCTAGTTACACAATGGCTCCTTAACATTCAGGTTAAAGATTACCGAATCTCTAGTATACCTGATTCAGCTTACATTTTGGAAGTCATTATACTGAAAAGAAAAACAGATAAAACAGATAAAATTCTGAATCGTCTTAAGTGCAGCTGAGGAAAAAGTAAAATAAAATCTTGCCCAGACACCATGGACCACACTCGAGACTCGTGACTCCAGACTCCAGGCTCCAGCTCACAACAGTAAGGAGAGGTGTTTTAACATCTTATAGCAATAGTGAGGATAGTCAGTAGTCAGTATTCTCTCCAACACAGAAGGGTCTTCAGGACAAATGATGTAGCATTTACTGCTTTCTCAGTACCAGGACAAACGGCAGCTTTATGTCTTATCTCTTTTTACCAAGAGTAGCTATTTGGTTGCAGTGGGCGTTAAGATGGAGCTCATGAGAAAGTAGACAAACTGGTTAAAATGACAATAGAGCAATAACAGAAGCTATGGGACATAATGCAAATGTATACTTATACTTACACGACATAAATTAACCGTGTATTCGTGCTCTATGTTCTTTCACGACATGGTGGAAAGTTGATCCCTTAGAGATTATTTCTTTAATGTAATGTAGGTCACACAGGGTTCCCGCTCTTTTTCAGAGATCATTTTCCAGGACTTTTCCAGGACATTTCAAATTTAGCAAAAAAAAAGACAAGGCTCACAGATTCACGGCCTAAAGTAATATGTCCTTCTCTCCAGAAGTCTTAAAAACAACGTACACTTTATGGCTATTACTTTACTATACTTTTAAAGACAATTTGTCATGTGAATGAAATTTCAACATTTATAAAATAAAAAGACCGCACATATTAATACCCTTTCCTTTCTCAGGCCAATGCCGTCATGCATGCTTTAGTTTGCTGTACATTCCCCTTGCACATGATATTCAGATTAACAAGGTTAATATAACCTGCTTACCCGTCACCATTTGTTGAAAACATTCGAGCACTTAAACCATTCCTAGCGCCTGAAACCGCCAACACAAGACAGCGTCATCCGTCACAGCGAGATTAAACAGCATAACAAAAACTCAGCGTCCCTGTACAGAGCGCTTTCTGTTACTAACGTTAATTGTTTCGACCAGTTGTAAACTGTTCTTTAAATGATCTAGAACATTTAAAAATAATCATTTTCCAGGACAAGAAGATTTTTTCCAGGACAATTTATGTTTTCTCTCATTTTCCATGTGTTTTCCAGGACTGGAACATTAGTCATAAATTTTCCAGGATTTCCAGGTTTTCCAGGACGCATGGGAACCCTGTCACACCATTAATCCATTTCAGCTGGACACTGGAATGGGATTTGGCCAAAGTTGCCTGAGATGAAAAGTTTACACAGGAAAAAAAAGAAACACTCAAACATTACAAACTGTGTGTCAGTTTTGTTTCTATAAATAGTCTAAAAGAAATGGTTTCTCTTTTCAAGCTTCCTGTATTTGAGAGAAAAGCAGTCTGTTCCACATCGGCCTCTTCCTGTCCTTCTGAAAGGTCATAAAACATCAACACCGACATCGATGTTCACACAGACTTTGTACCTTGGAAAAGGATTTCAAACGGTTTTTCAATAATTAGCGTGATCTTTTAGAAAGACGCACACGACCCCAAACATTAGTCACAGGAAAGGAAGCGCAGACTGAGATTAGAATGTCAAGGAGATGGTTTCCATTTAAAGCCTGAGGTCCATGTTTGATAACCCTTTATCAGAGCTCCATTCAGGCAGCAAACATCATAAACTGTTAAAAAAAAGGGAACCAGTTCTCCAACTGAAACCCTGAGCGGAAGCACGGTTAGATAGCCTGCTGTTCGAAAGCACACAAGTGTACGAACATCTCCTGTTTCAGACATCTGTGCGTGTGTGTTGAGTCCATGCTAAAGCCACACAGTGATGGATCTTGACGTATCTCTTTTGGCACACTTCCCCTAATGTGACCGTGGCTGCCTTTTTAGCTAATTTGGACAGGACATGCTAATAGTTCCTCCATGACGGCAGATTCGAGGTCGGCAGCTGTGCGTTCTGCTCAAGCTCTTTAACCCTGCAGAAGACAGCAAAATCTATCAGCGGACCACACGGCACCTGTTTCACTCAGAGACGCACACATGTGCGGGTGTGTGATCTAGAGTTCGAAGCAACTGCTGCTCCTTTTTTTAGGCCTTACAACATTACAGACACCAGAAGTGATCACTTTCATAGAATCTTTCAGGCTTTAAGCCTTTTGATTGACCTGCGCAAGACGCACTATATTTATATTTATACAGCGTTTTAGCCTGAGCGCAAATCTTAACCAGAGAGGGAAAATTTTTTAAAGAATTTCAGCTGTGAACATGGGAAGGAGAGCAGAAGTGTTCTTCCTCTTGTTTTTCAGGCACTTCTGCTTCATCAGGTATTATAAAATAATGTCTGGTTTGTATTCAGTCGCTGTTCAGATGCAGGAAGAAGCCAAAATGACTTTGTTACTCTTCTGAAGTCTGCAGTTGTGTTTTCAGAGTGGATCTGATTCATAAATGTTCATTACATTTACAACTGAAGCATGTTAGAAGAAACCCCCCCCCCCCCAAAAAAAAACAAAAAAAAAACAACAACAACAACAACAACAACAACAACAAAAAAAACAAAAAACAAACAAAAAAAACATTTAGAAATTACCTTAAAATGGCAATTAGAGAACATTTTCTGCCCAGGCTCTTATTACAAGCTACAGTTAAACATCTTTTGTCGTTTTTTTTTCTAAGTGTGTAAACAGCAACCTATTGCAGTGCATTAAATAAAATAAAACTCTTCACGATAAAGCTAATATGCTATATAACATGTAACGTGACTTTAGAACGTTATATATTATGCCTGGATATGTATG
>NC_083478.1:3747500-3787500 GCF_030014155.1 Tachysurus vachellii | reverse complement strand
TAGATAGATAGATAGATAGATAGATAGATAGATAGATAAACTTAATTGATCATGTGAGTGAAACAGCATTAATATGATTAAACAGCATTATCATATTAAATTTAAAACCAAATACATATCTACAGAAAACACATTGAATATTAAATAAAGATTAATACTAAATAAACATTCAGAAGATATAAAAATGAGAAATAAAGGAAATAATTAAACAGGTGTGCAAATGACAGGGAATAACGTGTAAAACATAAACAGTATGTGTTACAGTAAGTGAAAGGTAAGAATGATTAAACCTTCTTTATGACAGCAGAAGTGAACGAGTGACACGTCACCTACACCACTGTCATCTGCACGCTAACAACCTGCTAATGAATCCTGTTGTTTACTCACCTGCTGTAGAGAGGATAAAAACTGTAACTGTCTCTGAAGTGAGCTGCGCTGAATAGAATGGAGGGAAAACAGTGCATGAATTGAATGGATATTGTTTCTTTGAGAAGAGCAGACATAAAAGGAGAGAAAAGTCCACCTCTTAAGTCAACATTTGCAAACAGTCTGGGTCGACGGTGCTTTCAGTATTACACACACATCCATGTGAGAAACCTTGTTTTATTTACATGGATTTTATTTAATCCACATGAGTCAAGCCACATGATTCCATACAATTGTATGAAAATGACATTTGAATGAATGCAAGTCTTCACAATTATAGTCTTCAAACTATATATAGTGGCGATGTGAGTTTTCTATCTAGTTAATACTTTTTACCCGCCTGAAGCAAAATGCTTCAATTTGAATCTCTTTCTTTATCTTATCCCTTCTTCCCAGAGCCCGCACCCCTGTTCAGTTGTGTTTTACTGTGGAGGTCTTTAAAACTCTAAAAAACTAGGTCTTTTTAAAACTAAAAAGTTTTAAGAATTTGTAGTGTTTTATAAGTATTTCTGTTTTTCTCTAGCCTACTAGGAACATTCATTCATTCATTCATCTTCTACCGCTTATCCGAACTACCTCAGGTCACGGCGAGCCTGTGCCTATCTCAGGCATCATCGGGCATCAAGGCAGGATACACCCTGGACGGAGTGCCAACCCATCGCAGGGCACACACACACACACTCATTCACTCACGCAATCACACACTAGGGACAATTTTCCAGAGATGCCAATCAACCTACCATGCATGTCTTTGGACCGGGGGAGGAAACCGGAGTACCCGGAGGAAACCCCCGAGGCACGGGGAGAACATGCAAACTCCACACACACAAGGCGGAGTGCCCCCACTAACCACTAACCACTAAGCCACAGTGCCCCCACTACTAGGAACAATATATTCATAAAAAAGGGTTCCATTAAAAACAAAAACGGATATACGTTCAAAGTAAATGCTGACACTAATGCTGAGTCCTGATACATTTTTAAATCAGACTCACAGCCATAAAATAATTAATTTGTTTATCCTGACTGAAAATGTTCCATAGGTCCATTTCCATCCCTACAACAGAACAGAACACCACTAAAAAACGTTTAAATCCATCATCATATCTTTCGCACTGTCAAAATTCAAAGAGCTGAGCACTCGCTGGTTTTCCTCGAAGTCCTGACAGGTACAGAGATCAGATTTAAACTCGAACAATGCTAATTTCTTACCGTGTTTGCGTAGGATGCTGTGTTTCCCATCAGCACTCAGACACCTAGCTTTCAGACTAGAGTAAAAAAAAAAGAACGGTGCCAAATAAATCCTCTAATTGCACTCATAACGTCTACCTCTGATACCAAAACAAGAAGTTTATTATGTCTGCAGGGTGACTTTTTTTTTCTTTTTCCATTTCACACCCTTTTATCTTCCTATAGTTTCCCCACAGTACGCCCAGGAGCTATGATGCCCTGTGACTTACAGAGGAACTGATCTAATCTGTCAGAGCTCGAGTCTTTACCTACAGGAGCGCTCATCAAAAGCTGTATTGAAGACCTCGAGTTAGAAATGTAGCTTTTGAACTTCCCAGACTTTCGTACAGGGTAAAAAATTAAAAAGACAGATGTTTTTTAATGTAAATTAGCGATGATTAACTTTTACATTTTGTAGTGGTGAGGTCAAAGCTGTACGTTGTGTCTGATATACGTAATTGTAGAAACCGTGAAGCTTTCTGTAAGAAGGGGTTTATGTCATATTTATGGACAAAGACTTCAGGGTCAGTTTGTTTTCTGCCACGTTACATTTCCACGTTACAGAGCTGCTGTAGTGTCAGGGACTTGTTTTGTGGGCATTACATAAATTCAGTTGTAACTATAAACAGTTCAAAATGTGTCATTCAGTAATAAATAATGAGTAGAATTCAACGTCGAGGACGTCCACAGTAATTCCTCCTTCGCCAACGTGTCTAGTCCTTTCACACCTGACCTTGCTTTGACCATGACCCTGTTTGGATAAACATCCTATTCCAGATTTCTTCCCCCTTTTACTCTTATAATAAGCTCCACTCTTCTAGGAAGGTTTTTCACTAGATGTTGGAATGTCAACGTGGGGATAGTGTTAATTTCGTCAGACGAGACGAGACGAAATATGTTCGTCAACAACCTTTTTTTTCATGACTAAGACGAGACGATGACGAGACTGCACCGCTGTCCAAAAACGCTGACTAAGACTAAATTAACATGCATTATTGTTGACGAAAAAAAGACGAGACGAAAATGTTTTGTATAAAATAAAAACGAAGATAAAATCTCTCTTCATTTTCGTCTACAATTGTCTCTGCTTTTTCATCAGCTGTTACGCCTTTGAAATATTCACAACGAGTTTGCGGCTTCGCGCTGTTTAGTGTGTGCGTAGAAACGATTCTTCCACACACCGCTCAAAAAAAAAGTCCACCCCTGTCAGGCTTTTTGTCTAGTCAGGCTTTTTGTGTTAAATTATATTTCCTGTCCCTGCGCAGCCTCTTTTATTGTACATGACAGCTTATGTCCCAATGACCGGTCTTTGCATTACGATTAAAAGCAGCATCAATAAAGTAAAAAATGTGATGTGCAGTCAAGTTCGAGTGTATGCACTGTTTAAACGTGTGTTCTCAACTTCTCACTGATACTTTTGTGATTCGCGGATTCGCGTACATGTAAATAGGTTGTATTTTAGGCCCACAGTAAAGTAGGCCTATTCTTTTCAGTTTTTCTGAGTATATTTATTTTATTTCTGATTTGAACAGAAACATGAGACACAAGGAAACCAAAACAGTTTTAAAAACCTTTGTAACTTAAGTTGTCAGTCGGAGTCTGTTGGGTCCCAGCTTTTGAATTGTGTTGGTTAAAATAAAATACTCTTCAGAACAGGTTCATCATTTGTGAATGTGTCTCCTAAATCAGAAATTGAAAACCAGACACGTTTAACATTTGCATTCAACAAAAATCATTCGACAAGTGTATTTTGTCAGGTAATTATGACATTTAACCAATGTTTGAGATGTGAAACACTTTTTTTTACTGAAATGTTTATCAGTAATAATCTCAGTAATAATGTGTTATTTTAAAAAAAAGACTAAAATTTTTTGACTAAAACTCGACTAAAATTAAAAGACTTTTAGTCGACTAAAACTTGACTAAGATACCTTGAGTTTTCTTTTGACTAAAACTAGACTAAACTGACGAGACTTTTAGTCGACTAAAACTTGACTAACAAAAAAAGATATGTGAATGACTAAATATGACTAAAACTAACAAGGACATTTGGCACAAGACTAAGACTAAGACTAAATTAAAAATAGGTTACGAAATTAACACTACGTGGGGATTAGTGATCATTCGGCTACAAGAGCATTAGTGAGATCAGTCTCTAATGTTGTGTTTGAGGAGGTCTGGGGTTCAGTCAGTGTTCCAGTTCACACCAAAGGTGTTCGGTGGGGTTGAGTCTGAGTCAGGGCTCAATGAAGGACACTCGAGTTCTTCCACTCCGACCTTCACACACCATGTCTTCATGGAGCTCTGTGCTTTGTGCACAGGGGCATTGTCATGCTGGAACAGTGTTTTGGTCTCTTAGTTCCACTGAAGAAATTATACAAAAGCATATTATACAAACAGAGAGTTTCACATGCTTTTGGTCGTGAAGTATATCGTCGCTGTCAGGTTGAATCCTCGTATCTCCAAAACCGTTATTTTTCAGGAAATTAAAAAAAACGCCGTACCTTATCTGCAGTGCACAGGGTTTAGTCCGCGTTACAGTGGATTGTCTTACACTAAATTCCTGTCCTCAGACGAGCACCAGAACTAGCGGGGGTCAAGAATTTTTTTTCTTTGAGCCCAGTGTTTTGAAGACATTTACCTCAGAAGACGTGTTGATTCGTTGCGACTCTTCTTGAGGAGAAATATGCTGCGAAGCTCTCACGCTGAGTGAGGAAGAGGTGGACAGTTAAAGTGTCCAATGGAGTTATGAGATTTGCGCTCAAGCTATTTTCAAGACTTTAGATTGGTTAATAACTTGTAAAAATAACAGACCCACGTGGGGACTGACCAATAGCATCGATATGTGAAAAAATATGAAATTGACCAAATTTGGACATACGAGGTTTCCGCCTGACAGCGACGATATACATAAGATATTTTAGATCTTAAAAACTTTGTGAATAAGCTATATGAAGTTTATTACTTCTATGTGACATTTTCTGATCAGAAATGTTAGATGGAACGTATTATCAATTATCAATGTACAATACAATGTTGTCCAAAATCCAAAAAAATCAATGTTGTTTCTTTGCTCAGTTGTTATCACTGTGTCTGAATTTCAGTCAGTTACAGTATGTTGACCCTCTTTTCATCATCATCATCATCATCATCATCATCATCATCATCACCTCGAAGTATGTCCATCACTGGAAAGAGCAGTAGGCATGTCTAGCATGTAATTTTTTTTGTCAAAATTGTCAGTGTGATGCATTTCCTGTCCCTTCACCACATCCTGTCTGCACACATGGCCCACAAATCTGCCTCCTGTGTTCTTGATTTGTCTCTCTCTCTGTTTGTCTCCTACTCGATGTCTGTCTGGCTCTCTTTTTTTGTCTCTCACTTATTGTCTGTCTGTCTGTCTGTCTCAAACTGTCTCTTTCTCTCACTGTATCTCTCTCTCAGCTCTGTCAGTATCTGCTTCTCTCTATAGCCAGGCTATTCCCGAGACTGTACCTTGTCATTGTGTTCCTCAGCTTGTTGTCTCTGACTGTGCTCAGGGATTACATCAACAATAACATTGCAATTCACTCTGTTTTCATGTTGTTTCAGTCCTGGTTAGTGTTAGTTAGTTAGTTAGTTAGTTAGCTAGTAGCTCTGCCTCACACCTTGCTCTTCAGTGAAGAATTCAGTTTTATTGTTTACATTATTATATGTTTCACTCACTCACTCATTTTCTACCGCTTATCATAACTACCTCGGGTCACGGGGAGCCTGTGCCTATCTCAGGCGTCATCGGGCATCAAGGCAGGATACACCCTGGACAGAGTGCCAACCCATCACAGGGCACACACACTCTCATTCACTCACGCAATCACACACTACGAACAATTTTTCCAGAGATGCCAATCAACCTACCATGCATGTCTTTGGACCGGGGGAGGAAACCGGATTACCCGGAGGAAACCCCCGAGGCACGGGGAGAACATGCAAACTCCACACACACAAGGTGGAGGCGGGAATCAAACCCCCAACCCTGGAGGTGTGAGGCAAACGTGCTAAACACTATGTTATATGTACATATTTCGATATGTTTAGATAATAGACCTTGGTGCCAAATTGAATCAAATGCAGTCTGAAAACTAACAAAGCAAGCAAATATTTTGATTTTGTTCTGGTTGATATACTTGATATACTCTGGTTGATGTCATACAGGGTGTAAAGATGTGGCTCTGACTTTTGCTTATAACATTATGAGTCTTGTATTGATGATGCTGCAGAATAACTCCCCCAGATTACTATGTACACATTTCCATTTAGGGCATTTGGTAGATGTCCTTATCCAGAGCAGCTTACATTTTACTTCATCTTATACATCTGAGCAATTGATAATTTAAGGCCTGCTCAGGGGCCCGGCAGTCGCACCCAACAGTCGCAGGGCCCAGCAGTCGCAGCTTGATGGACCTGGGATTCACAACCTTCCGATTGGTAGTCCAACACCTTACCCACTTGTCTACCACATGTCCCAAATGCCTTACGCAAACACTTCTGTAATTGTTTGGGTCTAATTTGTTTCCACTTTTGAAAATGGCCATTATGACTCCTTTGTTCCAGCCGCTAGGGAAATGACCAACACTCAGAAGTTGAGGAGTTTTAGTTAGCATGGCGAATCTTAATTTGTGAGCTGTATTTTGAGCATTTTAATCAAAATTTTAATCCATTTGGTCCATTTGCGTTTTTGTTTTGCAAGAAAAAAATGATCATCCAGATCTTTTTTCTGGGTTTTAATTTCTGGCTTCCTCATTAGTCTGATGCTGATTTTCAATGTCCTTCTGGTTGTATTTGTATTTGTATTTGATAAATGTCTTATTTTTTTCCTCGTAGGTTTACAGTGTAAATCAAACCATTTTCTTACTCTTGATTGGCCTTATGAATATTCCTAGAGGTTTTGAGGTTAGATAATATTGCCAAATAATCTAGTATTTTATTTCTCCAATGCCAGATTCACGCCGTCTATATTGTAAGGTTATTTAGTTTACGAGTGAGCTTTCTTTAGGTTGGATGATTGCTATCCCTTATTTTTCTGTGCTATCTATCTCTCACTCACTGTCTATCTGTCTTTCTGTCTCTCTTGTCACCACGGTCCAAAATCCCCTTGAAAAACCTAGTGATTTAAAGTCTCTGTATTAATTTGTAATTTGAAAATACTCATGAATCATTATTCACTGAAAAATAGAGTGAAAAATAAATAGGTGTTTCCAGAAAGAAAGACAGGTTACCATTTTGACTCCAAGACGTCGTGGTGGTGAAAAGACCCATGACAAGCATCCGAATGAAATCACCCACGCTTCCTGTGAGGGTCGTGTGCCACTTGTTCTGATCTTGAATGTCTGTTACATAACCCACGAGCTCAGTATAAGAGGAAGTGTGTGTGTGTGTGTGTGTGTGTGTGTGTATGTGCGTGTTTGTGTAGGCATGTGGTGGAGGTGTGTTGTAATCGTTGCAATATGCAATGTTCAGAATGTATAAGTTTGTGGTTTCTTTGTGGGGAACAAATCATTTCTATTTTTTTCTCTTCTACTTTTTTAACCGGAGAGACAGAACAGAGTGCCTCGTGTGGTCGTCTGTGGGTCGCTAACTGAAGGGCACAGACATTTTCCTCAGGAAAAGGAAACGTAGGATGTATTGATTTGAACCCATTAAGAAATCAGCAGTCTTGTGAGGTTTTGTATAAATTTGTGCCCGACTCTGCACTATAAAGCCTAGTAAAAAGTCTTAGGATGTCAGTATAATGCCACAGTGAACAAGTGAGTCATCTTTGATTCAAACACACATCTGTTTGGAGAAGCACGGACGGCGTTTCCAAAACGACACAACAACAATGACGGGGAATCGAAACCGCATAAAGCTTTGACGTTCCTTACACTTATACGCACATGTAACCAATGATAATCACAATTTGAATACATGTGTGTCTACCGTTATATCCGAGTTTAAACGCAGAGCTGTAGTCTTGTGGTTTCGTTCTTACTATCGATATATGGCCTATCTGGTGATCGACGCCAACGCTGTGGCAATGTTATTGGCTACATTTCCAAAGAAGTTCATGTAGAAGAGTAGGTCATGATTAACATGGAAACAGATGAGCTTTAGTCTCTAACTAAACACCTACAGGATGGAATAACAAGCGAGTCATAAGTCTCTGTCTATCTCTATCTCTCTCTCACTTTCTCTCTCTCCAGCTCTCTCACTTTTCCTCACTCTCTCTCTCGCTCTCTCAATTCAATTCACTGAGCTTTATTAGCATGACTGTGGTGTTTACAGTGTTGCTTAAGTATTGGTTTATGAATCAATAAACATTAAGAGATGAAGGTAGAAAGAAAAAAAACAACAATAATAGTACTAATAATCACAACAATAACAGTATTAAAAAGCAATTAAACAGATACAAAGTTTATAGTCTATATTATTAAGAATAATATGTGGAATATGAGGCTCGGTTGTTCCTCAGCTGTTATCACGCAGCATTCTGACTTTTCCCCAAGTCAGCTTCTCTATGTTACTTCAGCTCTGAAACCCAGAGATGATGTCTCCTAATGACTGGAAGTTCATTCATTCATTCATCTTCTACCGCTTATCTGAGCTACCTCGGGTCACGGGGAGCCTGTGCCTATCTCAGGCGTCATCGGGCATCAAGGCAGGATACACCCTGGACGGAGTGCCAACCCATCGCAGGGCACACACACTCTCATTCACTCACACAATCACACACTACAGACAATTTTCCAGAGATGCCAATCCATGCATACCATGCATGTCTTTGGACCGGGGGAGGAAACCGGAGTATCCGGAGGAAACCCCCGAGGCACGGGGAGAACATGCAAACTCCACACACACAAGGAGGAGGCGGGAATCGAACCCCGACCCTGCAGGTGTGAGGCGAACGTGCTAACCACTAAGCCACCGTGCCCCCCATGACTGGAAGTTATGTTGCCAAATTTATTTATATTTAGTGCATTGGATTAAGAAATGTAGCTCTGGGAGCACAGTCGGTTCTCTCTACAGCACCAGGTTTGTTTCTCCTCTACAGCCAGCTTGCGCTCACTCAGCTTGGATTAAGTCTTCCTCGGTGTCCCGTTGGTTACTGCGGTTAGGTAGGTTGCCGATTAAGAACCAGATACGTCTCAATACGTTTTTGCTTGTGATTTGGTTAGTTCTGTCCAATAATCTATGTATTTTTCTTGCTTTTTTGTTATCATTTGATTGGGTCTAATTGTGTAGTTCCGAGTGCCCTGAGGCTGTAAGTCTCAGAATGAGGAGGCAGAAAGGGCTTCTATCAAGTTCAGTTCTTAGTAGCTCAGGGCTTTGTGACAGAAGGAGAAGGAGCTGTGCTCGCTTGATGTGATGTGCTTCCACAAATGAAGGTCTTGTTTTAGGATATTTTATATTGGGGATACTGGATATTTCAGTCCTGCATGCAGAGTTTGGATTTTTCTTTGCACCTGTAGGAGGCTTTTGCAGGATTTTAATTGGATGTTTGTTCCATTTTGTCCGATCTGGACCCCACACCTCAATGCCATACAGCGCAACAAGTTTTATTACTGACTATTATTTCTGTGGAAGTAGGTTATGTGTTCATAGTGTGTGTGTGTTCATGGTGTGTGTGTATGTTCATGGTGTGTGTGTATATGTTCATGGTGTGTGTGTATGTGTGTATATTCATGGTGTGTGTGTGTTTGCGTGTTCATGGTGTGTGTGTACGTTCATGGTGTGTGTGTGTGTATGTGTGTGTGAATGTGTGTATATTCATGGTGTGTGTGTATGTGTGTGTATGTGTGTATATTCATAGTGTGTGTGTGTTTGTGTGTGTTTGTGTGTGTATGTTCATTGTGTGTGTGTGTGTGTATATTCATGGTGTGTGTGTATGTTCTTCATGGTGTGTGTGTGTGTGTGTTCATTGTGTGTATGTGTGTGTATATTCATGGTGTGTGTGTATGTTCTTCATGGTGTGTGTGTGTGTATGTTCTTCATGGTGTGTGTGTGTGTGTGTGTGTTGATGGTGTGTGTGCATGTTCAGTGTGTGTGTGTGTATGTTCATGGTGTGTGTGTATGTTCATTGTGTGTGTGTGTATGTTCATGGTGTGTGTGTATGTTCATTGTGTGTGTGTGTGTGTGTGTGTGTATGTTCATGGTGTGTGAAAGACACTTGGTCTCTTGCTGCTTCTCAGGCTTTCTCAGACACATACTTTGCAGTGAGGTCTCTCTCTCTCTCTCTCTCTCTCTCTCTCTCACACACACACACTAACCCTCTATCTCATTAGTTTCTCATCACTAATCAGTAACACAGACTGAATAGAACAACAGAAATGATCACCAACATGTGCAAAAATATTTGTTGAATCTGAATTAACAAATGGAAGATTATAAATCGGAGGAAATACTTTAAATACCTCGGATTTTGGCCTCAGAATGGCCAAAAGAACCTATACATCACTGTTAACACCAGGTGCTTTCACAGCACACCAGAGGCAACTGTGGCAAGAAAAAATTCTTGAAGAAGACATAAGGAAGAAATCATGAGAGGAAGCTGACTCGAACGGCCCACCTTCTTCTTCTGAGTGACACCGGATAGGAATCATTACACTGATTGGATTGATTCTGTCCTAAGGAGGTGTACATCCTGTGTGACAAACACACCATGAATTCCTTCCATGTTGTTGAGTCATTATATAATCAGTATTCATTCATTGCGATTGTCCTGACAAAGTTCTCCGCTTGAGTTCGACCTTCCTTTACGTAGCCTGTCCTTTTCGGCTGCTGGCAGAAAAGCCAGGTAAAAAACACAAATGAACACAAACGTTAGGAAGTCCACCACAATAGAGGCCTTATGCTAGAAACGTCATGCTCATTGCGGTAATCGCACAAGTGCGTAATTAGGAACACACTCTCACACACAGCGTGTTTGTGCACAAGTGGGAGGAGGCTCAGGGATCAACCAGGTTTTTTTTTTTTTACCAGCTCCAGGGAGAACTTGTTGGATTTCCTCCTTAAATTTTCCTGCCAGTGATTGTGATTCAAGGACAAGAGGCTTTGTGTCATATAGACAGAATATAGCTTTTTATTTAGATGTCAATTTTCTTTTATTCCTTTCCAAAAAATTTGTTTAACCAGAAAGTAAATTGGAAATGTCCTAAAAATGTTTTCTAAAAAAAACAACAACAAAAAATTCATTCATTTTCTACTGCTTATCCGAACTACCTCGGGTCACGGGGAGCCTGTGCTTATCTCAGGCGTCATCGGGCATCAAGGCAGGATACACCCTGGACGGAGTGCCAACCCATTGCAGGGCACACACACACACTCTCATTCACTCACGCAATCACACACTAGGGACAATTTTCCAAAGATGCCAATCAACCTACCATGCATGTCTTTGGACCGGGGGAGGAAACCGGAGTACCCGGAGGAAACCCCCGAGGCACGGGGAGAACATGCAAACTCCACACACACAAGGCGGAGGCGGGAATCGAACCCCCAACCCTGGAGGTGTGAGGCGAACGTGCTAACCACTAAGCCACCCCAAGAAATCAAGAATTGTTAGTGTTAATTAAATTACTAAGTGTGTTCTGATCACACGTTTTGTGTGGATACTAAAAACAGCGATTGGATTCAGAATCAATAAATCCAAAGAAATAAAACTATATTCGGTTCAATTCAATACAATTTTATTTGTATAGCGATTTTAACGATCAGAAATTGGCTAAATGTATTAATTCATCCCTAATGAGCATGTCAGGAAAAAAAAACTCCCTGAGATGATATGAGGAAGAAACCTTGAGACTCGAAGGAAACTCATCCTCATTTGGGTGACATCATTTCCTTTCTATAACTGAGTGCAAGAATCATTTATACTAAACAATTATGCTAACATTACTGTATATTCCAAACCCCAGCACTGCCAAGCTGCTCTTGCTGGGCCCTTGAGCAAGGCCCTTAACCCTCTCTGCTCCAGGGACGCTGTATCATGGCTGACCCTGTGCTCTGACCCCAACTTTCTAAGCTGGTATGTGCAAAGAAATAAATGGATTTAAAAATGTACGTTTCACAAATAAAATCTTCTTCTTCTGGGGAAAATTCATGTCCTCCTTCTGCAGTAAACCTCTGGATCTCAGCTACCGTCTTAATATATCCACAAGATGTATAAAGATCTAACAGAAATGTTAAGAAAAAAGAGAAAATGCACAATTCTGATTGGCTAATCCTGTTTTTCACAACAGCAGCAAGTAACCAATAAAAATGTATTATTACAATGATTAAACAAACCAAGGGACACATTGCTTTGGTGATTAAACGCAAAGGACTCGTAACGCTGGCTCTGTTCGTCATTAATCGGCTCAGTTTGGGTGCGAAAAAGTCAGAATTATTTGACGTGTTTATAATGAATGGGGTCTAAGTGACTCAAATAAACATTTGGACCAGTCATAAAATATCCCCTACGTCTATGGTTTATTCATCATGTCACATGATTTTTGTTGTTTTCCAGATGTCATAGTCATATGAGGAACACACACACACACACACCCGCACACACACACACGTACCAGTTACTATAAATAAGTAAAATATGCCACCACACCTACACCACACCCCCTTCATTGCTACAATCAGAGCTAATTATTTTGTCTCGACCTTCTGTCCGTCATTAATCTGCTTCAGCTTTTCACTAACGCTCGTTACGTATTCAGGTCTTTTAAGAACCCTAATCACTCTGAACGCTCTTAAAAGCCCGTAATCGTAATCGCTGACGTCAACCACCAATTTACCCCCCACCCCCACCTTTTATCAGCCGTTAGCTCTAAACAATAGTGCAACGAACCCAAACCCCGGCTGTCCAGCATGACAACTGATGGCCGCTTAAACATCGTGAAGCTCCAACGTGGGAGGACACAAAGAAAAAAGAGCGAAAAGAGTGGAGTAGAAGGGGGATTACACGACCTCTCAGGTCAGACCAGACACTGAGGTGAAAGCCTTTCTCCCACAAACCCTTGAATGCTCCCAAAGCTCCATGGCAATGTGTGATTTCATGAGCTCACAGAGGCCAAGGTTCAGCTGTGGCCTAGAGATACAGAATGAAGCAGGAATTTCAGGGTCACTCTTTATTTTTATTCATTTTTTTCACACATTCCGGCATGTTTTATCCTGAGATTAAACAACGGTAGCTATAAACAGCTCGAGGACCGTTCTTACTCAAGGACGCTCCTTTATAAGGTCGGGTTTGAACCCTGAACCAGAAGAACGTGATCAAACTTTTCTCATCACACACACACAATAAATTTTTACTGTCAAGTCTCGTCATTGATTATAAATCCATTAACGCTACGTCTGTGTGACAGTAAATGAGTGGAGGGGAAAAAAATCTGCCATGCATCAGAATCTTTATTAAACTTTAGAATCATGGAGACAGATCAGAGGTAAAAATATCATATACATACATTATAAACCACCACCATCTTACTATATTTTTATTATTTTATATCATATTTTTCTGATATACTTTGATATGTACTTGATGTATATATTTATTTATTTCATATATTATATTTACCTTTTACGCGCCTCATTTTTATTTCTTTATCTTGCTGGCTTTTATTTTTATTTATTTATTTATTTATTTATTTATTTTGGACAGTCTTACAAAGCATTTCACTACATGTGTAGGTTTGTGTAACGAATGTGACAGAATTTGAATTTGCACACTAAGACATTTCTGCTTCCTAATTTTTATTTTTAAACGTAATCGTGTCATGTCTCTATAAACGATATACGGAAAAGCTGCCGTAATTAAGATGATTGGTCAGGCTACACAATTCTAGTTTATGTGTACACACACACAGACAGACACACACATACAGACACACACATACAGACACACACATACAGACACACACACACACACACACACCCAGGTAACGGATTAATAATAAATAAAAAATGTTTTCGGTGATTTTTTTTCTTGCCTTCTTGAGCTTCCTTCAGTCTTTATTTCTACAGTAAACGTAACTACAAAGCAGCTAAAACTGAACAAGTTATTTCAGGAAAAATGAATGAACACCATCTACGCAAACCGAAGAAAAAAGCAAACGAGTCAGTGTAGGAGGTGTGAAGTGAGAACACGCAACACAAAAGTGATATTACACATTTATTCAGAGTCGTTTTTTTTTTTTAAAAAACAAAAAAACAAAAAAACAAACAAGACATGGATGAATACACAATATACCAAAAATGACACTTAAAAAAAATGCCTCTGATCAATAATAAACTTACAAAATACGACAGAAAACCCTTCATTTTGTAGATATAAAAAAAAAACAACAACAACAAAATAAATAAATAAATTACGAAACTAATTATGTACAAGACGAATGATTGCTGACCAAACGTAATTTGCAGGGTTGTTTTTTTTTGTTTTTTTTTTACACAGAGTAACAGTACTGAAAACACACAGACACTAACACGCTGTGCTTGCTTTGGTGTTGCACACTGGGAGTTTTGGTCCCAAACTTTGTTATTTCTTCTTGGACTTTGAGTGTTTGCGTGTCGTAGATGACTCATCGAAACGCCCCTCGTTCTACGTGATGCACGTCTGAAAATAAGACACGGGAAATGTCGGCTTTCTAACCGTATAATACCATCAGGAACTGTCCGGTACAACAAAACGCAACTTCAACTAACTCGTATTTACACTCAGGGAAAAATTCTCAGTTCTGGCTATTCATCAAGCAGTTATACTGTAACAGTTATACTGTAAGCAACTGGTTTTCTAATACGACTCGGTGTCAGGTTTTATGATTCAAAGGCACGTTCCTGGTGTCTGGACTGCGGTCTTTGGCTCTGTGTGTGTGTGTGTGAGTTCTTTTTTTTTTTGCTGAGTGGATTACAGTTTGCTCTCCTCCTCCTCTAGAGCTCGGTTCAGACCAGGGATGTATTTGAGCAGCCTGCGTCTGATGCTTGTGCGTTTAGGTTTCCTCTGCAGCGAACTGAACGCGCCACACTGCTGCTTTTCTCCAGCAGGCGCCGCCGACGAAGACGGCGCCGCCGACGAAGAGCCCCTCAGGTAGCTACGTGTGCTGGCGCTGCGGGTCAGCGACGTCTTGGCCGAGGCGAAGAATTCGCTGGTGGGCCGGAGCAGCCGGTTACGTGTGCGCTGCGGTTTGTCCTCGAGGGTGACGGAGCCATCGCTGATGTCATCGCCGTCTGCTTTGCTGTTGCCGGGTTGGTAGATGCAGGTCTGGTAGAGCGGGTCGTCTTCGCTCAGGTGGCTCGCGCTGCTGTTGGTGCTGCCTGTGCAGCGGAGCGAGCGAGTGGACAGGGGGCTCGGAGTGCCCAGGCTGCCGTACACCCCGGCCGACTCCAGGGACTCGTACACGGCCACGTCGCTCATCACGATGCCTGGGAGAAGAGAGAAAATACGTCAGGGGGGAAAAAACCCACAAGGTCACATCTTTACCACCACCAATCACATACATTACCCTGTTTAAATCATTTCAATAGGAAGATTTAATAGTAAAGTTTTGCTAGCACTAAAGTTTGTATCCAGCAGGGTTTTCAATAGAAAATTATATGTACAACTTTGATGTTTTCTTTTCTTTAATTTCATCATTATTTTGTCAGACACTCCCTTAGACACCATGTATCTGTCTAAGTTAGTGATAATAAACGGCCCTAACACATGGAGGAAAATTCTACGTTTTATGTTGTGCATCAGTATACAAACACATTCTGTTCATTTCCTTTGCTATAATCTCACCTCGGAATGCTCAAGAATGTGTACATGTGTGGTGTGAACACACAAACACACACCCCTACATCTACACTTACACAAACCTCTCTCACACACACACACACACCCCTACATCTACACTTACACAAACCTCTCACACACACCCCTACTGTACATCTACACTTACACAAACCTCTCACACACACAAACCCCTACATCTACACAAACCTCTCTCACACACACACGCACACACCAATACGTCTACACAAACCTACACTCAAATCACACACACCCACACACAGAGCAGGTGTTCTTCAAACCTCTTTAGCAAAAAACCTGGACTGTGAGCTGGACATTATGACTCTACACACACAGAGGTGTATAAACACACATGTGGCTGAGTGTAAGCACCAACACCACTGAGTGAGATACACACATACACACACACAAACACGTCTCTATTCAGTTTAGGCACTAATGCAAGGTTCTGTGTGAATCTCTGCTACTGGCCGAGTGAGCATTAAAGAAGCCTCACCGTGGACGAGTCTCTGCTCCTGCACCATCAGAGACCTGTACTCATCCCACTTCTCATGCAGGCTTTGCTGAGGAGACACAATGACAGAGCAGTTAGTGTCCAGAACATGTGATTTCAACCACAAGGCTTTTGTAACGTGCAAAAAAAAAAAAAAAAAAAAAACAGAAGTGGTGAGTTTTAGTTGAATGCAGTGTGCAACGTGTGCAATGTTCCTGTTGCTTGGTGAAATGTCAGAACTTACATCAGATACAAAAACATATCAAATATCAAATGTTCTAATGAGTAAAGGAAGTTCTGCTCACTTTAACTCCTACAGACACATCCCACCATCGTGCTCTAATAAGAGTTTATATATATATACACACTTACACAAACCTCTCTCACACACAAACACACACCCCTACATCTACACTTACACAAACCTCTCTCACACACACACAAACACACACCCCTACATCTACACTTACACAAACCTCTCTCACACACACAAACACACACCCATACATCTACACTTACACAAACCTCTCTCACACACAAACACACACCCCTACATCTACACTTACACAAACCTCTCTCACACACACAAACACACACCCATACATCTACACTTACACAAACCTCTCTCACACACACAAACACACACCCCTACATCTACACTTACACAAACCTCTCACAC
Organism: Tachysurus vachellii; assembly: GCF_030014155.1. Classification (NCBI taxonomy): domain Eukaryota; kingdom Metazoa; phylum Chordata; class Actinopteri; order Siluriformes; family Bagridae; genus Tachysurus; species Tachysurus vachellii. The sequence goes on along the minus strand of NC_083478.1, from coordinate 3,770,874 downwards.
ACACAAACACACACCCATACATCTACACTTACACAAACCTCTCTCACACACACACACATACATACACAAACCCCTACATCTACACTTAAACAAACCTCTCTCACACACACAAACCCCTACATCTACACTTACACAAACCTCTCACACACACACACACAAACCCCTACATCTACACTTACACAAACCTCTCTCTCACACACACACACACACACACATACACAAACCCCTACATCTACACTTACACAAACCTCTCTCACACACACACACATACACAAACCCCTACATCTACACTTAAACAAACCTCTCTCACACACACAAACACACACACCTACATCTACACTTACACAAACCTCTCTCACACACACACACACAAACCCCTACATCTACACTTACACAAACCTCTCTCTCACACACACACACACCCCTACATCTACATCTACACTTACACAAACCTCTCTCACACACACACACACACAAACCCCTACATCTACACTTACACAAACCTCTCACACACACATACACAAACCCCTACATCTACACTTACACAAACCTCTCTCTCACACACACATACACAAACCCCTACATCTACACTTACACAAACCTCTCTCTCACACACACACACCCCTACATCTACATTTACACAAACCTCTCTCACACACACACAAACCCCTACATCTACACTTACACAAACCTCTCACACACACACACACACAAACCCCTACATCTACACTTACACAAACCTCTCTCACACACACACACACACAAACCCCTACATCTACACTTACACAAACCTCTCACACACACACACAAACCCCTACATCTACACTTACACAAACCTCTGACACATCTGACTCCTACAGACACATCCCCACATCGTGCTCTAATAAAAGTTTATATATATATATATATATATATATATATATATATATATATATATATATATATATATATATATATATATATATATATATACATACACATACACACATATACATATACACACAAGTTTGTTAAATAGCAGGGACAGGAGGCGGGGCTTAGTGTCTTGTATCATGATCATGACAAAACACAACTGTTAATGCTAGCTAAATTAGCCTTGTAGCTCTAAAGCAGATCTAATATATATTTTTTTTTTCCCGGAAAACTGTCAGATTATGAGGACGGAAACATGGAGACATGGAGTGCTAGTTTAGGAGCAACACTGAACTATGACGTAGTGTGACGTGGAGTCACTGATTCCATCCTGAAGCAGAGTGTTTTCCACTAACCCCACACTCCGGTGTCGTAGTCCTCTTACACCTCTACGATATCGTTACCATTTCGATTCCCAATGAAGAACTTTCTGTAGCTGAATTTAACGTTATGATATTAAACTCGACACTGGAATAACAGCTGATCAAACCTCTACCTCTGGCACTGGAGACTCCTTACCGATAATTCTACAAAACAGCGTCATCGCGCGAAGCTTCGTCGCCTCGGACGATTCAAACGTTCCCAGATGTTCTATGGTGAACGAGCGGTTTCTATAGAAACGGCGACGTGATCATAAGCTGCTGTTATCCGAGGACTACGAATAACTGACCGATCACATCTGAGACTTCAGCATTGTGATGGAAATCAACCGAAGGAAGCTGTTTTACTGAGTAGACGGAGATCGGAGTCACGACAACGTTAAACCCACTTCTGCTTTAACTGCTTCTCCAGAGCGGCATGTGTCTGAGAGGAACCTGTGTCTGATCTGCACTTCTGTTCCTGAACCCCGCTCGTTCAGCTGTCCGCTGGTATGTCGGAGAGGAGGAGGAGGATCATGAGGACACAGTAACATGGCAACAGGTGGAGTATGTGGTGGAAGGGGGTGGCTGGTGTGTGTGTGTGTTTGCGTGTGTGTGTGTTTGCGTGTGTGTGTTAAGATTATTGCAAAAGATAAGCACAAAGAAATCCACAAGGCAAGTAATTTCATGTTCCTCCTGCATTTTGTGCAAGGGTTTATGGGTTACGCTCGTGTGTTTGTTTTTACCTTTAAAAACTGCAGGCGAGCTTCAAGTTCTGCTTTCCTTATAGTGTCACTGTACACCGTCTCCAACCTGGAAATAAAACGGTAACACAGACAACACTGTGAAAAACACACGTGTTTAAACCTTCTTCTTTAACGCGAAACCCTTCGCTACGCACGCGGCCGGTGTACGAGTCTCTGTGCTCAGACGTTTACGAGCGTCTGACACGTGTATCTGATTTCCAGACACGGATATGAGTTTTTCTTTTAGCGTAGTTGATGACTTTCTGGTTTACAGCCTCCCTCTGTGCCTTAATCAGCAAAGCAAATTGCTTATTTTCTGTTCATGTGGTTCATTAACACAACCTCTTCTTTCGCTTTACAGAAACGAGAGTTCGTTTCCTTTGATCTTTTATTAGCGTGTGGTTTTAATCAAGACTTAATACACCGATCGCTGAGACGAAACGGAGTAATTTGGAGTGAAATGACGGAGGAAGAGAGAGCGAGCGAGCGAGCGATGCGTTCTCACCTCACGCTGTCGCCGGACGATCTGATGAGCTGGACGATGTCCCTGTGGCGGAATCCTTCCACTGAGGTTTCGTTGATGCTGGCGATGGTGTCGCCTGTGAATGAAGCAGTCAGCAGTGTTACGACAAGTCCGGAGGAGAATTTCCCTAAATGTAACGTGTTTGACTTTCTGACTGCAGCTTGTTATTTGTGTTTGTTCAGTTTGTTTGTTCAGTTGCATACAGTACATTGCAGGAATAATTCCCCCGAGTTAAATACGATACAAAAGCAGTTCACTTTCTGGTTTGTGCAACATTTCAGAGTCTTAAAACTTTTACATAAACACGTGTGTGAACAGGTTTCCCTCCTTTACTTTGTAAATTCAGTGTGCTTTTGTCTTAGAGGTGTTGTTTTTAGACCCAGACAGACAGACACACACACACACATACACACACACACACACACACAGAAACAGACACACACACAGAAACAGACACACACACACACAGAAACAGACACGCACACACACAGAAACAGACACGTGCACACAAAAACAGACACGTGCACACAAAAACAGACACGCGCACACAGAGACAGACACGCGCACACAGAGACAGACACGCGCACACAGAGACACACGCACACAGAAAGAGACACACGCACACAGAAAGACACACGCACACAGAAAGACACACGCACACAGAAAGACACACGCACACAGAAAGACACACGCACACAGAAAGACACACGCACACAGAAAGAGACACACGCACACAGAAAGAGACACACGCACACGCACACAGAAAGACACGCGCACACAGAAAGACACGCGCACACAGAAAGACACGCGCACACAGAAAGACACGCGCACACAGAAAGACACGCGCACACAGAAAGACACGCGCACACAGAAAGAGACACACACGCACACAGAAAGAGACACACACGCACACAGAAAGAGACACACACGCACACAGAAAGAGACACACACGCACACAGAAAGAGACACACACGCACACAGAAAGACACACGCACACAGAAAGAGACACACACGCACACAGAAAGAGACACACACGCACACAGAAAGAGACACACACGCACACAGAAAGAGACACACACGCACACAGAAAGAGACACACACGCACACAGAAAGAGACACACACGCACACAGAAAGAGACACACACGCACACAGAAAGAGACACACACGCACACAGAAAGAGACACACACGCACACAGAAAGAGACACACACGCACACAGAAAGAGACACACACGCACACAGAAAGAGACACACACGCACACAGAAAGAGACACACACGCACACAGAAAGAGACACACACGCACACAGAAAGAGACACACACGCACACAGAAAGAGACACACGCACACAGAAAGAGACACACGCACACAGAAAGAGACACGCACACACAGAAAGAGACACGCACACACACCCTGTCTGACACACCAAGACCTCACAGATCACCATAAGGTCAGCCATCACACACACACACACACACACACACACACACACAATTTCACAATTATCGTTCATGGACTGAGAAATCATCCAATTGCTTTTCAAGCCTGAAGTCTTTCAGCCGAGCACGATGAGGCCATGAAGGTCTAAGGGGTGAGCCGAGAAGGACAATAGAGTGAAGCATGCGGAGAATGTAGGAAATGAAACTGGTGGCCACGTGGGGTGAAGCGGCTTCACAGCTGATCTCGGATCAGTTTGTTTCAGTTGGAAACGCGTTGTCATGCTTTTCACCATCTGATCAGTGACCAGACCAGAAAAACCTCATAGCAAACTCACAAAGGTTTGTATTATATGACAAAGGTAATAAACAGAAGCGGCAGAACAAGTCAACAGACACGCTCTTGTTTTGGAGCTTGGGTTCACTGACTGGAAGCAGTTTACAGAAAACAAAAGCGAGCCACGCTCCTGTAAAGTCGGTACAGAGACGCCGACACACACCACACACAGAAATGGTGACTTTACGACGTGGGGGTCGTTGGTAGAAGTAGATTTCACAATCCTATGTTTCCAGAGAAACATGAAGTCAGTTAAAGGTTTGTTTTGACTTTTTTTTTTAAATGGCTCTCTGAATCTTCCCGACTCGTCCTTCTGCCTGAACCTCCATGGACACGCTAGAGATGTAGAACAGTTTGTGCTCAAGTCTCTCTTTTGCGTCAGTGAATAATTTCCCCTGGATACTGTTGATTTGATTCCCCAAAACTATTAGTATATTAGCATCAGTTTGTAGCTGTTAGTGTAGGTTTATATCATTTGTTTCTGTTTGAACGGTAAACTTCTCTTCACTTTTCACAATGTAGGGTTGTTCAGTGTCATCCACGCTCGTGTGTGTGTGTGTAATTACACTGCAGTCATGCTCATACATTAAGAGCTACCGGTTACGTACTGTAAAGACATTAGAATTATAGCATAACTACCTAATCTGATCGTATTTATGTGTAAATCAATGTGTATGATGATCTAAAACTGAGTGTTTGACTAATCTTATTGACGATGACGTAAAATAAGAGAGACGCTACGGAGAGCTAGAACGCGACTATAGAAGGCATTTTATGTTAGTGTAAAAAGAGATCTTGTATTTCAGAGAAAATACAGGATCTGTTCACAGAATTCACGTCGATTATTTGATTAGGATGACGTTTGTGTGACTTAAGTATCCGAGACCGGTTCGAGCGACAGCATTGGGCTTCGCGGAGTTTCCGAGGAAGTCCTAAACCTTGTGGCTTTACCACTAGCAGACTGCTGCAGGGCTTGTTGACTGGAAAACTGGTAACACACGTTGGTGATATTTGCCTTTCCCGGCACAGCAGCCTGACACGCATCTGCTCCGGTGTTGACACAGTGACAAGAGGCCTCGGGGTAGCAAAACAAGACGGGGTGGAGAACTAAAGCAAACCTGGTCAAGTTCCCTCACACTTAACCAAGGAAATTTTGGCCCACGGTGAAACGGCAGGATCGGTATAAACGTGTCCGGAAACAAATGCCTATTTACGTTCGTCTTTTCTCTTTCCTGGCCCTTCCTACTTATACTGTTATTTTATAACCAGGTGCCAAATACCAGTTTGGAATCGTACGGTCTGACCAAACATGGTGGGTGAGGTGTTAATGTACTTTGCACACACTTACCGACTTTAAGACCGGCGAGTTTAGCCGGACTGTCCTCGTGGACTTTGCAGACAAACGTGCACAACTCCACAGAGTTTTCATCCTGGTGGTGCAGCCCGTACGTCTGGAACAAATATAAAGAAGAAAAATAGGAAAATAAATGAGTTACGGGCCGAGGACATGTGCTAGCCAGACACGAGTGAACGTACACAGAGCTCAGGCATGTAAACACAGAAGAACGAGTCTAAAGGAATGAAGAGGATGTACACGGTGTACAGTAGTTTCACCAACAAAACAATGACTCATCTGGACTTTCTATAGTGCAGACATAGCTGCAGGTTTCTTTACACCCTGATACACGCCATTGGTTTGAAATGAAATGTTCGCAATTTTCTTATTGCACAAAGTTTTTTCTCAGTCGAGACACATTTTAGGTGTCAGCCGTAGTGCAAAAGTAAAGAAAACACACTTCAATGTGGCTTGTGAGAAAACACCACCACTAAAAACGGCGCAAAATGAAACCGTCACTTCAAAGTGCAGAATGTTGTTCGGCGCCATTTCGAAAATAAAATGTAGCAGGTGAAATCGCAGTTTAGAATCAGCCACAAGAGCCGTTTTTACAAGCCAGAGTTTGCAAACACAAAGCAAGTCAATACAAAGCGTAAGCCTTATGCGTATGAATTAGTTTGATATGATAAGCAAGGTCATGATTAAGAGTGTTTCTACGATTTTATTCCAGATTATGAATAAAAAAATTAGGCCATATTTTATCTTAATTCAGGGCTGTCACGTGTCACGCGTCGAGAGTGACAGTCACGCATTTGGGTCTTTTCTCACGCTCTCCCGCCACACATCGTATTTCTCACGCAAGAAAACTTTTTGACTATTTATCATATATTTAATAAGCCGTAGCACCCAAAATGTATCAGTCCGCACCGCTGTCTCTGTGGAACCGGGCAGGAATCAAGCGCGTCTCCACTGGAGTTCTTAGTCGAGCCTGACAATTATCAGCCAATCAAAAAAATAGCACTATCGTATATGCGTAAGATTTAACGCAAAGACCAATGGAAAAAAAAAAAACATTCATTTGAGAGGGTATTTTCGATGGTCGGGTGGGGTGGGGGTGTCGCTGGGGGGTTGGAAATGTCACTTTTGCCTGTCTTCAAAACTTGAGAGCCCCGTTAATTAAAAGCAAGGATTCACAGGCGTTATAGATCCTGCCAAACATTTCACTATATTCTGTAAAAAAAAAGAGGTTTCACACTTTTTCTTTTCCACCAAAATAAAACAGAACAAGCAGCGTTACAAAAAAAGGAATAAACTACTCATGATGAAATTCTCATGACGATTACATGACTTCGATAATTAAATTACTGAAATGATTAAACCACATATGTGGTACGGTCACGTATGGTCTGCTGATGACACGTCTGGAAAAGACACGAAGAAATATGTCCAGAAAAATCCCAGTACGTTGAAATCATTTGAACATGACTTTGCAAAGTACTAAAGTGGTGGCACTACATTGGCTTTGTATAAAATAAATAAAAGAAACTTGTCTTGGCTGACTTTTATTGTGTTCTTATTTTATTTATTTTATTTATTTATTTTTACATTTGCTTGTACAAGTGTTTCTGTATCGGCATAAATGGCTGAAACACTTGCCTATATTTCCCACAATTGAGCTGGTCAAATTTCTGAGCGACAGTTTAACCAGTCTGTCGTAAGTAACCTCAGACTCTTGGTCACGTAAAAAAAAACAAAAAAAAACATTTCCTCTTTTAACAAGTGAACCTGAAACTGCTTTAGACTTCTGAAAGAGAAGGCTGTTCTTCTCTTTTTCTTCTTCTGTTTAGGGCAACGTGAGACAGAACATGTCTTAAAGTAATCTGATACACTCTGACAAGTTGCTCAACTGGTGGCAGTGACTTTTGTTCAGGAACAGAAACTCTTCAGGATTTTGTTAAAACAGCAGACCCTGAGGTCAGAGTTGTAGCCCTGCTGAGCAACGTGGAAGTCCAGAAATGTTCACCATGTCCAGCATGAGCCGCTGAGAGTTATATCGTTTTTATTATCCGATTCGTTCTCACTAGAAACGTTAAACGCTGAGGAAGTTCGATGCAGTCGGTCGTATGGAGATAAAACTATCGCTACAGGAAGAGGAGCTCTGGCAGATTATTGGTAGTGCTTCCACATGCAAAACAGTGAAGCTGCTTCCTCCTGCAGTGCTAACAATCTGCTCTGGTATTATGGTGTAGATTTTAAAGTCTCAGAGTACAGAGCAGTCTTATCATCGAGACGGTTGTTTGACTCATTTGCTTACTGCATAATATCAGTGACACTCTGCTTGAAAAAAGAAAAAAAAAAGCATATTCAAATGAACCCCAGATCTGGAACAATAATTCACTTGAATATTCTGACCTTAGACCTGGCTGCTTTGTTCAGCAACTATGATTACTGAAACAAGATACAAGGAAATTAGTTGTAGAACTGGTTGGAAAATGCTTAATCTTAATTAAGGGATGTATGATGGATGCAGGATTTTTATAATCTAATAAAGCTGCATATGAAATATTCAGTTCATGTTTATTATTAATCAAAGAAATGTTGAAAGACCGTGATTATGCTGTAAATAACACAGATGTTTCCAAAATCCAGACCGACCAAGACAAGCTCAAGACTCGCGCCAACAGAGATCAAGAAAATATAGAAGCCTTTCACACAGGGAACTTTCAGAAATACCCAGATGCAACCCAGTTTAGTAGGAAACAGAACCTACAAACTGTGTGTCAGGGGGGGAAAAAAACAATCTACCACCTGTCTGAGTTGTGTATGAAACGCTCACGTATTGCTTCCTACACATAAACCCCAGTAATGCACTTGAGGTTAACACGTGTAGCAGCTGAGAGCGTCTTCAAAGTAAACTCGGTCATAGAAAGAGGTAAAGCTGACTAACGTCGGCTTTATGTCTTCGTTTCAGTTGCACTGAGAAAAAAAAAAAAGGTAGAAATGCCACGTACAAAAAAAGGGGAAATTTATTTCCACCCACAAAATTCATAGAACCGATGTAATGCAATTCTTAGTCTAGATTAGAAAAATGCGTCGGCTAATGCAAGATCCCCAAAGCAGCCTGAATCATATTGACTAAAGTTGCTCGGAAATGTGGAGATAATTACAAATTACAGCATGAAATTTGATGCTGTTTTTAAAGCATTACCAAATGTTTCAAACCGAGTCTCTGCTCTTCCTCTTTTACTGTGGTGTGGTGTCACAGCCACGGATGCTTCACAAGACACTGTGAAAACCAGCCTAAAGTTTGACATCTCACAGTGTTCTGATGTCACATCCTGAACCAGGCCAAGCAGGAAAGGAGTGGTCCGATATCCTACAATAGCCTCAGCCATCCACCACTAAATATAAACCAAATATCTGGCATACACACAGCGAGACAGCGGTGTCATGACCGTGACCGATAGATGCAGGTCTATCTCAGAGGACAAGCTCTCACAGAGGAACCATTGTACAGGGAGAGGAAAATACAGTAAGGGAAGCTACGATGCCAAGAGCAGAGGTGAAGAGTACACCAGCAAGAAGCAATGAAGAGAAAAAAAAAAACCTGTAACAGTATTATCTTAATTAAATGACTGTAGCAAACTGCACTGCACTAGTCATAACATGCTAGCTATTGTTATGAACCTAGCCAAGTCAAACATTAAGCTAGCTAGTAAACATTAGGCTAACTGTGTTATTATGCTAGCTAACTATTTTCCAGTTTTGGCTTCCAATACAATTAAGATAACCTATGTCATAAAACCATTATCCAACTTTGCTAATAAGCTAACTATTACACTTAATGACCCAATCGAGTCTAATTTGGTTTCAAATAGTCCCAGTTTTGTCTTTTAACCCTCGTATGTTGTTCGGGTCTGTGGGACCCGTATTCATAAACATCAATAGTTTTGAAAAACTTTGCTTCCTTGTAAATTTGTTGATTTTTTTTCCACTCATAACTTGATTAAATTAGATTTTCTATTTTTTTATTACATTTTATTAAAACGAGTAACACTTTAATTAAAAAATATGATGTAATAAAGGTAAAGGGCGAATATTAACCATATATGCTGTTTATATTGCTTGTAATTGGGATGAAGTAAACATCTGTACAGTATTTTAACATCAAATTTTTGATTGTGTTGAATTAAAAACCCAAAAATGCAGCAAACTAAATGCTGTTATACATTTATGGAAAACTGTGAATAAACACTCCTAAAGATGATCCTACCTGAAGCTCAAAGCCGAACGATTCATCCTCTTTCTTCTCCAAGAGGACCGTTTTCCTGTGAAGACAAGCTTAGGATTAGTTGGGATCGTTAGAACTGATATAGCGTGGTTTAGCTGAGATTAGGATCCTCTATTTTCTGTCAAACATGAGATCAGAGATCATTATTTTCCCCCTTTGGTATTATGTGAATGTCCTGTTACATGCTCAATTCTGTGAGCCATGACTTGATAAAGATAACGATAAAATAAAGTTGCTTTCCGTCAAAAAAAATCTCGAGGCTTGTATGAAAGCGGACGTTACAAGAAATTCATGCTTAACAAAAGGTAAAACTGATTGGGAAAGCACTGGTTTTAGTCATACAGAGCTCTCTCTAAGAGGTCGCATCAGAAATGATGTTGAAGTGTTTGTGTAGCATGAAAAAAAAAAAGCTCAATGAAACACGTACAAACAGGACAGGAGTTTTGATTAGGTCTAAACAATCATGGGTGTGCCTTTATGAAAGGTCAGCTCTCATCATCAAACCACGTTTCCTCTTTCTCATGGTTTCAATAGGCGTCAATGTCCATCTGCAGGGACCGCAGGGAACTATGAAGTAACGTCGAAGGAAGTTTTCAATTCGTGTTTCGATTTGACTGGATTTTGAAGCTCGTCTTATCGATATGCTCCACTAAAGGAAATACGACTTTAAGTGATATAAATGAATGACAAAGAAACGCAAGAGACTAATTTACACGACTGAACTACTGAACACTTGAATCTGATCGTTCGTGAATTGCCAAGAAATTCAAGTCACACATATATTAATACACTTATTGTTGCTATAGTAACGGCCACAGAATTAACAGATTAAACACAGCATGTTGTTTACCGAAGGTGTTCAGTCACAGCTGTGGTGAAGCTTTCTGTACAGAGACATTTATTTAGTATTTACGGAAGGAGTCTCCAGTGACGGTGCTTTGTAGCGTCCAAAAAAAGGGACTTTGAGCTTTCTGAGTTGGTTTTTTTTTTCCCCCAGTGCCATGACAAGCTGTGTTTGTCTTATTAACTTCAAAAGGGAGAGAAAAAAACGACGAAGCAATGACTATTTATAGCCGTTTTACTATAATTAAAAACAGAAACTAAATTGTCTCGTGAATGTCCCACATTAAAAGCAACTATAAACTGATAAAAGAAGTATGCTGTTGACTAGAAAATTAAAAGCTTTAACTGTTGGGAAATTGCTGCGTTATATGAGGAATAAAACACTTCAGGACATAACGAATTGGGGAAGTAATCCACTTAGCAACAACTAAGGTGAAAAGAGTAACAATTTTCTGTTATCAACTCATTAGTTCACAATTATACACCTGACCGTGTGTTTCAAGTTTTGTTGTAAGAAATGTGTGTTTTTGATACAGACCAATGAGTCCCATGATGGCTGTATGATGAAACATTGTGCGAGTCTGACGTTATTAGTTTTGGGAAATGACTCATCCAAACACTCGAAACAATAATCATACTTAAAGTAAAAAAAAAAATAAAGGAGAAAAGTTGTTGAGATGCAAAAGTACCTTTCAGGCTCTGGTGGCAGCGTGAGGGGCTTCCACTTCTGCAGTCCTGCGTTCTGAGAACAAAAGAAACATCAAGGGGGATTTATAGTGGGAAAAATCAAACCTAATTCTAATGCAAAGGCTATCTTTTATCTCAAAGGTGCCAGTGGTTTAGACGAAGAATTAAAAAAAAATACCAAACCTCCTTTGCTATGGAGATATGTACGTAATTCTGACAAGAAGGACAAATCCCTGAAAGTCCAGTGTGTACGTGTGTCTTGACTTAGTTACACTATATTCAGATCAGACAACAGATAAAACCTGAAATGCATGTCTGCGAACTGGCTCTCGCAGTTCCTCATGAACTTCCTCAACTTTACACTAGTTTTTGTTAAGTTAGAGACAAGTTCTATGTGGTGCTTTTCTGGCCTGTAGCGATCCGTCACACTGACATACGTCTGTGTGAGCGTGTGAGTGTGTAGGCAACGAGCTGCTTGCAACTCAGCACAATAACAGCATTGAGGTAAGAGCCAAATCCACACGAGACCCACCCGGGCCTCCGCTGTGTGAAGGAACTGGTGGTAGTGTACACCTCTGTGTTCTGTCTGTTTGCACTGAAGTCAATTCACCCCGCTTTCACCTTCAATGGCCTAGACAGCCCCTCTGCTCTAGTAAAACGGGGCCTTTCTTTATTTTCATACACTTGCAGAATGGCCTTCAATGACTTCATTTATTTCCAAGTGGCCCAGAGGCTCCCTTGGGGGTGGTTGTAATGGGGGGTGATTCTGTCGGACACACAATACGCTGTTGTGGCCTGGAGGCTGGTTTGGGTGTAGGAGGTGGATTACAGTGGACTCTTCATAACTGGCAACTGGCAGCTTTGTTCCTTCACATCAATGCTTACAACACATACACATTGACTTTCAGGGGCTGACACTCCTCCAAGTCCGAGTCTTAAAAATGACACCTGTTGTGTAGTTTTAACAGTTTACAGACATTAAACACCTTAAATAACTGTAAATATACACTGTAAGGAAAAACACATCATATAAACACAACTATGTGACCTAGCTTCACATAGTGTACCTCACACTAACTCATTTAGTTTACATATAGTTTTGACTGCATGTATGATGCTAGTTAAGCGCTAACATTAGCTGGTAATCTGATAGCTTACTAAGCTAACCTGCTTTTGGGCCTGTTTGAAAGTTTGAAATCCCTGGGAATTAGCACCATCGTTAATAAGCTAAAACTATCATTTCTTTCTTTCATGTTTACTAGAAGACAGCAACTTAAAATCACTTAGCTAGAACCTAGCTAACTTGCACAGTGTTGCTTAAACATGTGACGGTTATTTGCCAACACTGGCCACTTAACTTGTATTACTACCACTTAGCAGGACGTTTACACTGATTTTGGGTTCATTTGTTGCCGTGTGTTCTCTCACAGCACTAGCATTTCCAGTAGAAAAATTACAAATGGTTTTCTGTTATATTTACAGAGTGCTAGCTCGTGAGAATGACTTAGCTAGAACCTAGCAAACAGCTAGGCTTTCTGATTAAGCCTACTTTCTGATTTAATTCACTTTCTGATTATAAACGTGTTGGTAGCTACTGTATGTATGCACAAACACAGCAACTTTAGGTTTTGTGCTATCCAGTTCATCTCTTAAATCACTGGACACAATAAAACTCCAGTTTGATTTAAGAAGAAAACCTTATTCACATCAAACCTCCTTTTTTAATCCGGGAGTCTTAGGCATCACCATTGGTCATGCTTGCCCAAGATCGCTGAGAATAATTAGGTGGACAGATTTAAATCAGAATCCGCAGTCAATTATCTGACATATGATGAAATAGGCTACACTGGAGTTCGAGCATAAGATCCAGTTCCTGTCACTGAGCTGATGACTTGGGCAGCCATGATGACCCGTGGTCAGTGTAATGACGACCCAAACAGTGCCAAAATGACGCAAAAATGCAACCTCGATACACACAATACAGGATGAGTCCACTCTCACTGAACAGCCTTGTAAAAAGCCTGAGCAGCCACACAGTGGGGGTCCATTGTACTACAGGCTACTTACTGCTTACAGTGCGTCAAATGAGTTTGGGGGTCGAAGCTTTGGTCAGGATTCAACAGTGAGTGTGTGGGTGGTCTAAACAGGGGGACGTAAGGACACCAACACCATGGCTGAGCATGAACACTCTTCCATATGTGTGGAGGACAAATGAGCAACCAGATAGTTTTTCAAGCTTGGAACTGACACCAGTTTCTCTCATTTAATACAACAGAGACTCGTTCTAGAGATGAACAGCCCTCGTGAGTAAAAGCTTGAATGGGATCATGGTGTGAAACTTGAGGTCTGACATGCTTGGGACATTTATAAGCCAAGATCCGTCGAAGGTGTAAAATGTTTTGCATTAAACCAGTTCAGGTTTACACTAAGGGGGTTCCATATATAGTAGAAAAGTCACTTTATCCTAAAATGTCCTTACGCCTCTGACCTTCCATTTGCTCTTTTTTACCTCTCGAGTTTTAAGATCATCTTACCACTTGACTGTAATCTCCCCATGCTCCCAACTAAGTGCCCCAATGCATCTGAGTCTTTCTGGTCTTACCATTAGTAGAAAGACAGACCACACTAACAGCTTTGTCACTGGAGCAGTACTCTCCAATGTACAGCTTTTGCACCTTTCCTATAATTCTTTGACCCAAAAAAAATGGGTGCACATTAACAGTCCTCTCTCATATGCACTGAGAGTGTGCGATAAAACAAACTTCACTTTGATTCACCAGAACAACGCTGATGAACCATTGTGAATGTTAAACTGCAAGACAAATAAGCTTCAAAAGCGGTTCTCCAGTCTGTGCATTAAAACTTAGACTTGTGTAGGTTCGAGTTATCTTAGCAGTGGGGGTTGTACAGGGTGGCTCAGATGCCCACATGTGCTGCTAACACATGCAAATAGTAAAGCAGGTGTAAATGTCTCGCGCACCCGGATGCAGGTGTGCAATAATTTGTTTCAGGTGTAATTAATGTGTAACATTCGCACGAGCCCCAATTAAGCCGGAGGCAGCTCAGTTCAGACTGTTTTGTTTATTCATTTTTTAACAGATAAAAGCAATTTATTAAATTTGATATTTGATATAAATTTGATAAATTTTATAAATTTTATTAAATTGCTTTGTACACAAATAAATTGCAATTTACACAAACGTTTCCCTGCACGTTACACAAGGTGTTTCAGCTGATTAAAAAGAGTCATAAAGAGTTAAAAGATCCTTTATTACCTTCTTAAAGTTTCTCGGCAGCGTCCCTCCGGAATAAGTCAGAGTTTTATAATCATAAACATCCGATGAGACCGAGGGTAAATCCATGCTTTTACAACTATCCGATTTAGAGGATGAAAAGTAAATGTCACCGCTGTCCTTAACACGTCTGAACGTCATATTCTTCATGATAAACAACAAAGGTATGGACTATAATAAACACTGCTACTGCACGCGCACCTCGACATCTATGAACACACAACAGTCATTAAACTAGAGCTTAAGCGCCGGGGGGGCGGGGTATGCAAATGAGGCGTGTGCGTGGGCGGGGTCTGGGCAACCGTGAAAGATCTGATTGGACGGCAACGGTAACGTTTTTGTTGTCCTTCATTTGCATAAACTGAACCGTGACTTAAAATGCATTAAAACTCTAATAGAGAAAAAATAAAGTCGGAACAAGAAAGAAACCAAAAAAACTACGCAAAATCCCAGTTAAATGTATTATTACAAAGGAATCCTAATAAAATCCATGTGATAAAAGGTTTTATTGTTTAAGCTACTTTAATATCGTCATGCTAATAATTATGATCATAACATTAGCAATAGATTATTTACAACAATCCTTGAAATCCCAAATTTTTAAACATTCTTTTCAAGTTTATATACTTGAGGTCATGCTACATGTTTTTAATCATTTTTTCCCCTAAGTTTTAATGTTGGAAGATTTTAGACTCAAAATTAAAAACGTGCTATGTTAATAAAGTATTTTAGCAAAAGTGCTATATTAATAAAGTATTTTAGCAAAAGTGCTATATTAATAAAGTATTTTAGCAAAAGTGCTATATTAATAAAGTATTTTAGCAAAAGTGCTATATTAATAAAGTTTTAGGATAAATACAATAAATCTGTGACAGCTTTATGACTCATATTCAGTTCCAGACACTCTAGATTAAATTTTATTCTAATTCTCTATGTAAAGTGCAAAATAAGTATTATGAAGGTTATTTGTAAGTATATATATATATATATATATATATATATATATATATATATATATATATATATATACACAGACTCTATAATTTACTTTATAGTAATTCAAACCCATAAGCTTTCCTTTACAAAACATATATAAAAAGGAAACAATGCCATCTAGTGGGCAAGTAAGTAAACTACAGTTTTTTTTTTCTTTAATTAACGAGTATCTGAGAAATCTATTTAAGCACATCTGAAAAAGGAAAGGGGAAAAAAACACGAGTGAGGCTTTAATTAAACATTTTTTTTTTTCTAATTTATTCAGTCATTTTTACAAGACGTAATCTGAAAGACCTACATTCTCAGGAAATAAGCAAGAAAAAGAGAAAGAATGTTTTTAAAATTCATGTGATTTATCACAATCTACTCTTATAAGCGTGTATGTCTGTGTGTTTGTGTGTATGTCTGTGTGTTTGTGTCTATGAGATCTGTCTGTATTTAAGAGAAGTATGAACACAGTTAAGTTATAAACTTAAAATTAAACTTCGAGCTGTTAAAATGTACTAAATAGTAAAGCAGGTTGGTCAGTTTGAAGAGACCGAATCAAGCATCTCTTGCTAACATCAACGTAACAAGTCAAAATATCGAATCATTTCATATTAAAATGATTAATATGTTATCTAAATATTACACCGCACAGTTCAGGTGTAAACACAATTTCAGGCTGCATTAGCAATCTTCACAATCAATGCTCAGATTTTCACTCTAAACCCTAACGCCTTAACTAATACAGCCGGTTTATAGCTTGATGTTAATCGTGATTAGTATTTTATGAAGCTTTAGAAGATTTAGGCCACTGAAAACAAAAGGGTACTGCTGCTGTGAACTAATGGCACGATGGAGGTGAAGTAAAACTAACACTGCATTCTTGATGCACCGAGGTAAATGACAGTCTTGCAAAGGAGATCGACTCCTCAGACGACGGGAAGGTTTATAAATATGCAACGAAGCATCATATTTTGTGTACATCATCCTTTTCAATACACACACACACACACATGCGCTCACGCACACAGTTTGGCCACATGGGTCAGCATCCATATATATATATATGTATATATAAATTGCTATATATGGACCACATTAAACACATCAGGTTGCTGATGCAGAAGCAGGCGCAGGCGTAGACGTAGGCGCAGATGCTACTTGAGGTTGAAGAAGCCGGAGGGTTTGGCTTGAGGCGCCATCAGCATGCAGGCTTGATTCTTGTGTGTGATATTAATCTATGGAGAAGGAAAAAAGAAAAACGTATGGAATCATCCGGAAGCAATTACACGGATCATAAATTGAAATTATTCATGAATAAGGCACCAGGGAGGGTAATGAGTTTATCTCAGCAGATCTACTACAAAGTCGCTCTACTACGAAGTCTCCAGTATCCTTCTATTGGTTGCCATGTAACATGGTGGAGCAACTAGCATTAGCATTAGCATTAGAAATCAGTTTCCTTGAAACATCGTGAAACATTCACGTTCACTCTATTCGATCATCTTTACTCTAACTGGTAGTCGGTGCACCGAGTCGCACAAAGTCCTCAGATTTGTTGTGTCACTGATGTGGACATGCCTAGATCTAGTCACCAACGTTGCTCTCATTGGGAAATAAATCATTTAAATTTTTCTGTATGTGTGAACGCAGCATTGTTGTTACCACCATGTGAGACGATCGTTTACTCTAACAGCACACCCTGAAACGTCGAACTCCTCGTACACAAGAACAATATGACAGCAATTGGAATTTAAAATAGTTTATTTATGAAACAATGACTTTATTTTTTTTTTTAACAAAACAATTTACATTTGACGTCACAGAACTTCGACGAAACGCTAACGACGTTTTATCTCACAGATTTTCTTCCCTTTCTTGTTGAAATGCGAAACAAATTTGCCTTAAAGTTGTTTCTTAACTGCTAAACACACCATAAATATCCTTCACCACGTCGACGATTCCACTTTTTTTTTTAAATTTATTTATAGCTCATAAATTTGCCATGGTTTGAATCAGCAACTGAGATGAAGGAGATTTGTTTACATGACACCTGAGAGTGTACAGCGTGAGCGTGAGTCTATAGAAACGGCGTTAAGAGCGCTCCATTAATATTTAAATTCCCTCAGGGACGAGCAGATTCCCCTGTAAAAGACTACTTAAGTGTAGAAAAGAAGCACAATTCGTCACATTCACCGAGCTTTGGTTTATAGTCCCTTGAGAAAGACGTTAAAGATGTAAACAAAGACATTATCGAGTCAATTAAAAGTTAATGCACACTCACGGTACACGGCGGCTGCATCCACGGCTCTCCGTCGATCTGCATGGGCATGGGCTTCTTCGTCCTGATAATAAGCAAGACAAACAATTTAAAATAAAAAGACGATTTAATAAAAAAAACACGTATTATAATGAATATATCATTGTGATCATATGGATACAGCAGTAGAGATTTGTTTTGTGATTCTCTTGAGTGAAGTTTGCAGTGTGTGTGTGTGTGTGTGTGTGTGTGTGTGCGTGTCTTTTAAATTAAAATGATTATATGCTGATATTATTATTATTTGACATTTTTATCAGTTATAGATCTTTATTTTAGTCATTATAGTTTAAGCCCTAACTTGCTGGTCATGAACAAGTTATAAAAGTATCAGCAGAATCAAGAAATAACGTCTTGAAATAATAAATGTTTAAAAGTTTAATACAACAGAAAACAATGAAACGTTTCAGTTTAATATCAGTGTTTTATTGTGATTCTGTGGGTCTGGTCTCTGGTGGTCCGGTGGCAGGATCCCGCGCTCTCACTGCCATGATGACCCTGGGTTCAGTTCACAGTCACCCAGAGGAAATATTCCATGTTGAAAAGCCGCAACGATTCAAATAAATCTATAGTGAAATTTTTTAGATATTTTTTCCCTCCTTGATGTAAATCCTCAGTATAATGAGACTATTAACTAAGTTCTACACATGACATAAGAGCATCGTTAGCTTAAGTGTGAACTAACGATTATTCGGTGTCGGTGGACGGAGGGGGGTAGATGGTTTGTCTTGAGATGAGCTTTTACAAAATAGTAAAACATGGAATGTCGTGTCTAACTGTGACATAATAAGGGCACCAAAATAATTATTCTGAAAACTTGTTGCATGAGAGTGTGTGTGTGTGTGCCCTGCGATGGGTTGGCACTCCGTCCAGGGTGTATCCTGCCTTGATGCCCGATGACGCCTGAGATAGGCACAGGCTCCCTGTGACCCGAGGTAGTTCGGATAAGCGGTAGAAGATGAATGAATGAATGAATGAAAAACTTGTTGCACGTTTGTGATGATGTAAGATTAAGATGAACACAAATGCACCAGGATTCGGCAGAATCAAGTGAGTCTGAAAGCAGAACAGTGCTGTGTGGGTGTTGGGAACAATCACAACAAACATGGCCGGTGTGACAGCCTCCTTATTGACATTGCAGAATGAGACACTTCAAGAGAGAAGATTTTTAAAGAGACACCATTTTAGTGTGTGTGTGTGTGATGGCTGACCTGAGGTTTTGGTGTGTCGGACAGTGTGTGTGTGTCTGTGTGTGTGTTTGTGTGTGT
The DNA here is from genome assembly GCF_030014155.1 of Tachysurus vachellii. Lineage (NCBI taxonomy): Eukaryota > Metazoa > Chordata > Actinopteri > Siluriformes > Bagridae > Tachysurus > Tachysurus vachellii. Next base: position 3,751,548 of record NC_083478.1, on the reverse strand, counting down.
GTGTGTGTGTGTGTGTGTGTGTGTGTGTGTGTGTGTGTGTGTGTGATGGCTGACCTGGTGGTGATCTGTGAGGTCTTGGTGTGTCGGACAGTGTGTGTGTGTGTGTGTGTGTGTGTTTGTGTGTGTGTGTGTGTGTGCATGATGGCTGACCTGGTGGTGATCTGTGAGGTCTTGGTGTGTCGGACTGTGTGTGTGTGTGTGTGTGTGTGTGTTTGTGTGTGTGTGTGTTTGTGTGTGTGTGTTTGTGTGTGTGTGTGTGTGATGGCTGACCTGGTGGTGATCTGTGAGGTCTTGGTGTGTCGGACAGTGTGTGTGTGTGTGTGTGTGTGTGTGTGTGTGTGTGTGTGTGTGTGTGTGTGCATGATGGCTGACCTGGTGGTGATCTGTGAGGTCTTAGTGTGTTGGACTGTGTGTGTGTGTGTGTGTGTGTGTGTGTGTGTGTGTGTGTGTGTTTGTGTGTGTGTGTGTTTGTGTGTGTGTGTGTGTTTGTGTGTGTGTGTGTGTGATGGCTGACCTGGTGGTGATCTGTGAGGTCTTGGTGTGTCGGACAGTGTGTGTGTGTGTGTGTGTGTGTGTGTGTGTTTGTGTGTGTGTGTGTGTGTGTGTGTGTGTGTGTGCATGATGGCTGACCTGATGGTGATCTGTGAGGTCTTAGTGTGTTGGACACTTTGTGTGTGTGTGTGCGTGTGTGTGTGATGGCTGACCTAATAGTGATCTGTGAGGTCTTGGTGTGTCGGACAGTGTGTGTGTGTATGTGTGTGAGATGGCTGACCTGGTGGTGATCTGTGAGGTCTTAGTGTGTTGGACAGTGTGTGTGTGTGTGTGTGTGTGTGTGTGTGTGTGTGTGTGTGTGTGTGTGTGTGTGTGAGATGGCTGACCTGATGGTGATCTGTGAGGTTTTGGTGTGTCGGACAGTGTGTGTGTCTGTGTGTGTGTTTGTGTGTGTGTGTGATGGCTGACCTGGTGGTGATCTGTGAGGTCTTAGTGTGTTGGACAGTGTGTGTGTGTGTGTGTGTGTGTGTGTGTGTGTGTGTCTGTGTGTGTGAGATGGCTGACCTGATGGTGATCTGTGAGGTCTTGGTGTGTCAGACTGTGTGTGTGTGTGTGTGTGATGGCTGACCTGATGGTGAGCTGTGAGGTCTTGGTGTGTCGGGCAGTGTGTGTGTGTGCGTGTGTGTGTGTGTGTGAGATGGCTGACCTGATGGTGATCTGTGAGGTCTTGGTGTGTCAGGCTGTGTGTGTGTGTGTGTGTGTGTGTGCATGATGGCTGACCTGATGGTGATCTGTGAGGTCTTTGTATGTCAGACACTTTGTGTGTGTGTGTGTGTGTGTGTGTGTGTGTGTGTGTGTGTGTGTGTGTGAAATGGCTGACCGGATGGTGATCTGTGAGGTCTTGGTGTGTCAGACAGTGTTTGTTTGTGTGTGTGTGTGTGTGTGTGTGTGTGTGTGATGGCTGACCGGATGGTGATCTGTGAGGTCTTGGTGTGTCAGATAGTGTTTGTGTGTGTGTGTGTGCATGTGTGCGTGTGTGCGCGTGTGTGTGTGTGTGTGTGAGATGGCTGACCTAATAGTGATCTGTGAGGTCTTGGCGAGTCGGACAGCACTCTTGAGGCCTGTGTAGATTTGTCCCATTTCTATGGCTCCCTCCAGTCCCACCACCTCCAGACGCTTATCACTCATGTCTACAGGAACATAAACAAATGACACATGCCTTTAAATGGATAAACATCACTCTTTACTAAGTAAAAATGTCTTGCTGTAATATTAGAGGATCTAAACACCATGGGACCCCAATGTTAATACCCCAGAGTGTATTATTCCTTACTTACTGGACCTAATTTTTGCCAAATAAACCATCCAAGCTGCCTGGGAGTAAGGAGTGAGTCTGAAAAGATGCTCATATAAGACACGGTCCTTGAACTAGTCTCACCTTGAGGGCTGACTTTTAAGTCTTCGGGATCTACGATAACTTCCGGCAGTTCCTGGTTCACGCGGTCACTCTTTTTGGCTTCGCCCCACAGGTTAGATCCGCCATGCATGCTGGGGATATTGAGCACAGCGATGCCTTCCAGGGAGAGGTTACTGAGGTCCAGCTGAATGCCACAACACTACACAGGACAGGACGAGTTCATTAAAGGCTTAACGTGGTGTTTTATTAAAGATGGCCAAGAAGAAATGACCACCTCATCAAACGGGGCTCACATATGCCTACTTGTCCTTTATAGGGCACTTTGAACGATAGAATAATTATTAAAAAATGGTTACAAAATACTAAATATAATAATAATAATTCATTCATTCATTCATTCATCTTCTACTGCTTTATCCGAACTACCTCGGGTCACGGGGAGCCTGTGCCTATCTCAGGCGTCATCGGGCATCAAGGCAGGATACACCCTGGACGGAGTGCCAACCCATCACAGGGCACACACACACACTCTCATTCACTCACGCACTCACACACTACGGACAATTTTCCAGAGATGCCAATCAACCTACCATGCATGTCTTTGGACCGGGGGAGGAAACCGGAGTACCTGGAGGAAACCCCCGAGGCACGGGGAGAACATGCAAACTCCATACACACAAGGTGGAGGCGGGAATCGAACCCCCAACCCTGGAGGTGTGAGGCGAACGTGATAACCACTAAGCCACCGTGCCCCCCACTAATAATAATAATAATAATAATAATAATAATAATAATATGCAATTATGTATGACATTTTGCTTAGCTGCAAGTTTAAGGGCCATGTTTAAGGGCGCAACAGTGGCAGCTTAGCAGCGGTGGAGCTTCAACCCCAATCAACAACCCAGAGCATCAACCGTTTGAGCCACCAGTTCCCTTGTAATAATCCTGTGTCACTTTATTTCCTTCATGTAGAAGCTTTAGCTTTGAAGAACTGCATTTCTGTCACAGATGGTGGCTTGTTGTATTGATCTTACCTCTATAGTGAGGCACTCCTTCAGCTTTTTACAGGACGCTGAGATCGTCTCCGAGGTGGCAAACTCAAAGTACCAGAGCTTGTTCTTCATTCTGAATTCAAACAGCGACATTTACATACGAACAGAACACACCGTTAATACACGCTGAGAAGCAACATGTCACACATTTCATGCGTCATGCTGCCCCCTGCTGGAGACGATTAAACACGAAACCGTGACCTACGTTAAAATATATACGATATCTTATTAATATACAATAAACTCCCACCTGCTGTTGAATTTCTGTGGATGTTTTTCACGCATGGTGTGAAACCGGTGCGCAATGGAGGCATCCTAAAAAAACAAACATCATCAATTAACAAACGTAAGCATTAATCATGTGACACTATTAATGCAGTGGTTTGTAATATTATCTCAGTATCTGTCTGTCATCTAACTTCATAAAATCCTAGTGTTGTATTGCAAAACACTCACACAAACACACACACACAGAGCCCCACACACAGACAGATAAGACACACAAGTGATGAGTGATGAGGAATGGATGAGAGATGAGGGATGAGGGACAGATGATGAGAGATGAGGGATGAGGGACAGATGATGAGAGATGAGGGATGAGGGACAGATGGTGAGGGATGAGAGATGGATGATGAGGGATGGATGATGAGGGATGGATGAAAGATGAGGGATGAATGATGAGTGATGAGCGATTAAGGATGAATGATGAAGGATGAGAGATAAGTGATGAGGGATGAGTTATGAGGGATAAGCGATGAACGAAAGGCGATGAGTAATGAATGATGAGGGATGAGTGATAAGTGATGAGGGATGAATGATGAGGGATGAGTAATGAATGATGAGGGATGAGTGATGAGGGATAAGTGATGAACAATGAGTAATGAATGATGAGGAATGAGTGATGAGGGATAAGTGATGAACGAAAGGCGATGAGTAATGAATGATGAGGGATGAGGGATAAGTGATTCTCTTACCACTCCGATGGAGAAGTAGTTGTTTATGATCTCGTAAGGCACAGGGTCTCCTTTCTCCTGACTGTCCTCCATCACCACCTCCACACTCCAGCGGTCCATCATTACCGGAGTGC
>NC_083478.1:3725000-3742500 GCF_030014155.1 Tachysurus vachellii | reverse complement strand
GCCTAAAGTAATATGTTCTTCTCTCCAGAAGTCTTAAAAACAACGTACACTTTATGGCTATTACTTAACTATACTTTTAAAGACAATTTGTCATGTGAATGAAATTTCAACATTTATAAAATAAAAAGACCGCACATATTAATACCCTTTCCTTTCTCAGGCCAATCCCGTCATGTATGCTTTAGTTTGCTGTGCATTCCCCTTGCACATGATATTCAGATTAACAAGGTTAATATAACCTGGTTACCCGTCACCATTTGTTGAAAACATTCGAGCACTTAAACCATTCCTAGCGCCTGAAACCGCCAACACAAGACAGCGTCATCAGTCACAGTGAGATTAAACAGCATAACAAAAAACTCGTCAAAACTCAGCGTCCCTGTACAGAGCGCTTTCTGTTACTAACGTTAATTGTTTCGACCGGTTGTAAACTGTTCCTTCAATGATCAAGAACATATAAAAATAATAATTTTCCAGGACAACATGATTTTTCCCAGGACAATTTATGTTTTCTCTCATTTTCCATGTGTTTTCCAGGACTGGAACATTAGTCATTAATTTTCCAGGATTTCCAGGACTCGTGGGAACCCTGTTTTTCTGTGCCCAAAATTACATGCATTCTGGACAGGTTTTTTCGTCATTATGTCCTCCATATTTGAAGTGCAATTGACGCCCTGCCCACTGATCGCTATATTTGGTATTACCAATGAGTCAGTATCACCGAGTTCTGTACACAAAGATGTTTTAGCCTTCTCATCTTTGTTGGCCAGACGTTGTATACTTCTACACTGGAAATCAATAAGATGTCCATCCATCTCTCGGTGGTTTAAAGATTTGATGTTTTTTCTTAACTTGGAGAAAATAAAATATACACTGAGGGGTTCTACTGACACCTTTTTTTTGCAAGTGGCAACCTGTTATTTCTTATTTTAGGAGACTACGGGTGTTACCTGATTAAAGCTCTACTGTAATTCGGTCAAAAATTGGACTGTATGCATAACCTTTCTTCCGTTTCTTTAGTTGGTTTAACAGGGGGATGTGGGGTGTTTGTGCGTGCGCATGTGTGTGTGTGTGTGTGTGTCTTGTCTGGGGGTTTGTTTGTGTTTTGGGTGGTGGGGTGGGGGTGCTTGCGCTCTGTTGATTGAAAAGGGAAAATGGAGAATTTCTGTTTACATTCTTGTATTTGTGATTGTTGATTTTTCTATAAAAAAAATTATACATAAAAAAATACATATAATGAAATGAAACTGAAATCAACACATGACTGAAACATGGTTCATTTTATATAAATGACTTATAAATGAACATTACCTTAATGGCGGGGTAAATGGCCCACGGTGGTAAAATGTGGTCTCTCAGTGGGCCGCAGTTACACTCTAAAGGCTCCTGGTTGGCGCATTCGTTATGACGCTGAAACAGGAAGTGACAACACCAACATGAAAAATCAGCCTCCTGAAAAATGTACATCACTGTTCGGTCATTTCGACTTCAGATAGCATGCATGACATTCGGAATTTGCTACAAAAGTGAATAAATATTTAATATTATATTAATTATAACTGTTTATTATCTGTTTGTGAATGCTTTATTATGGTCATATTCTCACCGCAGTATGGCACCACACACAGCTTTTTCCTTGCAAACCCTTAATCTTCTTCTGACACTTGTCACATTTCCCAGACTCACAGATCCCACTCACCCAGTCGTGGGCTGAAACCTGGGCACACAACACACACACACACACACACACACACACACACACACACACACACACACACACAAACACACACAAACACACACACAAACACACACACAAACACAGACACACACACACTCAATACTGGAGTCTTATACTAAGGAAAAACAAGTCCAGACAAGACCACAGACCACAGCAGTCACCCAATTGAACTTTTCAGGACTTTTACATTGCCATGGCAACCAGAGCAAAACACTGGGACTGGGGAAGACTTGGCAAATCTCTTATGCTGCATATTTGTCCTTTATATTCCACATTCTTCTGATGGACAAATGGTCTGTGTGTCATGGTTAGATCACCAACAAGATGAACGGCATTTCCTGAGAATCTCCCTCCCACATCCATGTTTCACAATGCGGTGTCTGTCTTCCTTCCATTAAAAATCCCTCTTTCAAAGCTGATCTCCTGCTTTATTTCATTACGATTGATCACATTTAGGTTCAAAATATATCAGGTTTCAAATAAATTATGTTTTAAAATGAGTAACATGATTATAAAAAGTGATTAATGCTCAAACGTCCAAAGCTGTCTTTTATATTCCACATTTTGGAATATAAAGAGGTCAAAGCTAATGACAAGCTAGCCAGCTAGCTAAGTGCTTTTATACAGAAAAATAGACCCCTGTTTAAGAAGAGCTTTTTGTTTATCCTTCCTAGATATTTGATGCATGTCAATCTTAAGATTCACAGTCAATCTTAATGTTATTATTTAATGGTAGCTAGTGCACATGATGCTAGCTACAGGCTTATAGCAGCATGCTAGTTATGTTAAATTCAGGTTACATTTGTTGCACAAAAAAAAAAAAATCACTAAAATGAAATATAAGTATTATTTTATTGTATATAAATTGTTTGTTTTGTAATGTGGTGTGTGAAGGTAAGCTGGTGCTAGCGTTAGTTATCCTCCACGGGAATGCTAATATTACTACTATCTATCTACTATTACTATCTATCTAGTAAAATGGCAATAATTAATTCATCCGTATCTTTTATTTGTAGCATTTTATGTTTTAGTTTTTACAACATATTTACACACATTGAGACTGAATAGGTTTCTACACTGCTATGTTCAAAAGAATTTGGAAAAGATTTACGGTAGCCGTGAATTAACACACGAGTTCGTCCGTAGCGATCGAGAGGTTCGAGAAATCGTACCCCAGCCTCCTTCTTGGATTTGACGTAGGTGCGAGTGCACGGAGCTGGGTTCCTGTTGGCGCAGCGCCCGTGGACGGTGTACTTGCAGCCTGCGGGAGGACAGAGAGCAGTTGATGACACAAACGCTTGATTTACAGGAATCACCTGAGGACTTGGGGGTCTGTGAGATACTGACATGTGCAGCACAGGCCCTGTTTGCGCAGCCCAAGGAGCATGCTCTGACACACGTTACAGTACACCGGCTTGTTAAAATGCTTCATCCTCCAAAGGTGCTGCCCGTCCGTCTGAGTCATCTGAGGAGAGACAAAATGTTTACAGATCTGTGAGAACTGTGATGCGGACATTGTATAAGACTAATAATAAATTTGTTATTGTGGAAGCTCAGTGGTTAAGGTGATTGACTACTGATTGGAAGGTCATTGGTTCGAATCCCAGGTCCACCAAGTTGCCCCTGAGCAAGGCCCTTAACCCTGAATTGCTCAGGTGTATAAACTGAAATAAAAAATGTAAGTGCTAAATGCTGTAAATATAAATTTGGGATGCTTTAACATTTATGGAAGGAGCCTCCAATGTCAGCGCTTTCCAGTTTTGGGTACAAGAGCACTCTCACTCTCACTCATTTTATACCGCTCATCCGAACTACCTCGGGTCACGGGGAGCCTGTGCCTATCTCAGGCGTCATCGGGCATCAAGGCAGGATACACCCTGGACGGAGTGCCAACCCATCACAGGGCACACACACACACACACTCATTCACTCACACAATCACACACTCCGGGGAGGAAACCGGAGTACCCGGAGGAAACCCCCGTGGCACGGGGAGAACATGCAAACTCCACACACACAAGGCGGATGCGGGAATCGAACCCCCAACCCTGGAGGTGTGAGGCGAACGTGCTAACCACTAAGCCAAAGAAAGACAGTTTATAGTCGTTATAACTCAAGTGATAACAGGAACTAACTTGTGCTGTAGATGTTCTACAACATCAAACACAACTATCTTTAGCATGACATTGGGAAATGCTGTTATAGGAAAAAGACCGGAAACTTAACAGCAACTTCGCGCTTCCACCGCCGCCCGTCTCACAACTCTGACATTGATTATTTTCCTATCACCACACTTCTTGCATTGTTTACATATGAAACAAATATGAACTTTCTTTTTGAACAATATGAACAGTAGGTGAAAATCTAACCAAAGATGACACACTGTGTTACTAAAATGGAAGTAAAAGCTTCATTTAAGCTCATTACTGAGTGAAATTAGTCACCCTGATACTGTTTCCACACACACACACACACACACACACACACACTCACACACAATTAACCCTTAAGTACACACAACTATTTTTAGTAAATGATAACTGATTTTTTTGCAGTGTGTGTGCACAAGCACACAAGACTACACACTGTTACACACTGTTTAGCTGAGTTTGTTCTATTTATAGCTGGTTAGTTACAAGAGACCGTCAGTTGCTCTGACTCAGAGCGCTGGCAGCTTCAAAACAGACCGGAGGAGATATGAAACTGCAAACCACCAAAATAAACTGCGAGCAGGCCCGGGAGCGCACAGTAAACCGCCACGCTCCAGGATGGAAATAGACCGAAGGGGAAATCCCTCCACACACTTCACAGCATGTAGCCTAGCATGAAGATCTGAAATCTCAGACACAAATGCAAATCTGAAGCTGGGGAGTATTCATAGAGTTTCGTAAAAATGACAGTTTAGGGTGTTAAAAGTTTGTGTATTACTGACCGTCACATTTCAGCATGTAACGGAGACTTTCCTCAGCTTGGGGATGGGTACAGGAACGCAGAAGGAACTTGAAATTTGGAAATGGAAAATATTTCGTGGAGGGATCACACCCATAGTCCACGTTCCTAACTGCAACACTGATCTGAGACATTTCAAAGTGTGTGTGCGTGTGTGTACTAGGGCAGGGTTGTGTGTTCAATACCACAATACTGTGTAAATGCCAAGTACAATAAACCACAACTTCACAGTTTCAGCTCATGACAGTGGACGTGAAGAGTGCAGCACACACACACACACACACACACACACACACACACACTCACACACAGCAGCTATCAGAACAGCATTTACTTTAGCAGTATGTGAAAGAGGAATGTAAACATGGCATTAGGAAATGAGAAATGCGTCATAAAAAAAAAAGCAGTCTAACCATGTGTTTGTGTGTGTGTGTGTCTAACCTTCAACCCCAGTAAGACCAGTAAAGGCACATTGTTCATTCCTCCTTCCACCCACTCTTCCAGTGACACGGTTCCACTGCTGTCCGAGTCGATCGCCGTCATCATGTCCTTTAGCACCTAGGAGAGAAGAAGGTAAAGCTAACGTGTCTGTCTGTTACCATCATTACCAATATTTCTTCATCATACATCCTCATGTTGTAATCAAAGCCACAGTGAAGTTTGAAGTCAGCACTTTTTTTAACAGAAGTTGGTCATTTTATATTATAGAATTATTACAAGTGTAGAAACACTGTGGCAGCTTTAATTGTTGCACCAGTGCTTTCATTACTGGATCAAAGTTGGCCTTGTGGCCATTGGGCAAAACCAACCGAACAAGCGTCAGCAACAAAACATGTCTCAGCGCGTCACTTACACTGTGGCTAGGGAGAAAAAAAAACATTTGCTTTAACGTCAAATATGCAAACAAGTTCTACAAAGTGCCATCCTACAGGGCTGCGCTACAGCAAGACGTCTAAGCAATTTAACAAGTTATGTAGGTATGTCACACTTGCTGGTAGTACAACACACACACACACACACACACGCACACAGACACACACACACAGAGATACAGCCACACAGAGATATGGACACACACAGACACATACAGAGACACACATATAGAACACACACACACTGACACTCAGACAAAGACACACTGACACACACAGAGACAGACACATACACAGACACACACACAAAAAGACACACAGACACACACACATACACAGAGACATATACAGCGACACACACTCATAGAACACCCAGACACACACAGACAAAGACACAGACATAGAACACACAGACACACAAAGACACACTGACACACACAGAGACAGACACAGACACACACACAAAAAGACACAGACACACACACATACACAGAGACATATACAGAGACACACACACACACACACATAGAACACACAGACACACACAGACAAAGACACAAAGAGACAAACACATACACTGACACACACACACACACACTCACTCACTGACACACACACACTCAATTACAGACACACACACACAGACAGAGAGAAGAAGGTACACTCACAGGTCTGAGCTCTGACACATCCCAGCCCAGATAGTCAGCTGCATGCATCATTTGAGTAATAATCCGATCCACTTCCTGTGACCAGCAAAAGATTTTACAAAGTTGATCATATAAACAGCTGAGTGAACAAACACATGATCAAATAAACATGTAATGAAATTAATACTTGTCTAAATCTGATTGAACCTGATTAAAAAAACATCAAATCAATAAGCTGATAAATAAACATCTGGTCAAATTCTAACCTGATCAGACAAACATCTGGTTAATAAAACATCAGTAAATCAACCATCAATCAAATATACTTCTGATCAGAAAAACTGTTTATCAACTAAACACCTGATTTAATAGGCAGCTAATCAGACAGACAGACAGACAGACAGGCAGACCGACAGAGGTGGGCCATCAGACAGACAAGACAGACAGACAGACAGACAGGCAGACAGACAGACAGACAGGCAGACCGACAGAGGTGGGCCATCAGACAGACAAGACAGACAGACAGACAGACAGGCAGACAGACAGGCAGACCGACAGAGGTGGGCCATCAGACAGACAAGACAGACAGACAGACAGACAGACAGGCAGACAGACAGACAGGCAGACCGACAGAGGTGGGCCATCAGACAGACAAGACAGACAGACAGACAGACAGACAGACAGACAGACAGACAGACAGACAGACAGACAGACAGGCAGACAGACAGACAGGCAGACCGACAGAGGTGGGCCATCAGACAGACAAGACAGACAGACAGACAGGCAGACAGACAGACAGACAGACAGACAGACCGACAGGCAAAAAGACAGATTGGACATCAGACAGACAGGCAGACAGACAGGCAGAGGTGGGCCATCAGACAGACAAGACAGACAGACAGACAGACAGGCAGACAGACAGACAGGCAAAAAGACAGATTGGACATCAGACAGACAGGTAGACTGACAGGCAGAGGTGGGCCATCAGACAGACAAGACAGGCAAAAAGACAGATTGGACATAAGACAGACAGGCAGACAGACAGACAGGCAGAGGTGGGCCATCAGACAGACAAGACAGACAGACAGACAGGCAAAAAGACAGACTGGACATCAGACAGACAGGCAGACAGAGGCAGGCTATCAGACAGACAGAGAGACAGCCAAAAAATCAGATCAGACTTCAGGCAGAAAAGCAGGCAGACAGACAGACAGACAGGCAGACTGACAGAGGCAGGCCATCAGACAGACAGAGAGACACATAAAAAGACAGGTCAGACATCAGACAGACATACACATACACAAACACACAAAGAGACAACCAGGACATCCAACTAGCATGGCATCAGTCAGACATGTAGGAAGGCAGGCCATCAGACAGACAGACAGACAGACAGACAGACAGAGACATGACTTACTGAACTGTCCAGGACTCCATTGCCGTCTCGGTCATACAGTTTGAAAGCAACTGAGGAAAGACAGATGAGATTTAGCTTCTTAGCGCTGAGTTAATGGAAACAAGGCAGTGTTAAAACATGCTCAGACTCACACTCCAGTTTGTCTCGAGGCTGCCCGTCCTCCAGCAGAGAGAAATAACAGGACACGTCTTTAAGGAAGACCTCCCCTTAGAGACAGAACAAAAACAAACAGTGTTTTATCACTTACTGAGGTCATTAAAGTGTGGAGAAAAATGCAAACAGAGAACGATGAAATGATGCCAAAAGAACATATTCACCAGAGGATTTAACCGTGAATAAAAAATTGGGTGTTTTTTCCCTCTTACTCCTTATTAAACATGATTCATTTTATAACGTTTAAGGCAAGATGCTACAGATTGACCTTCAGATTTCTGGATAATCTGAATATACACATTGGACATCATGCTTTCATTAAAAAACATTTTTATCTTGACATTTCCTTCTGGTTTGGGTTGCTGTCGTGTTGCAGGATGCACTCAGATTTTTGTCTGTTTGTTAGCAGTGACCTTAAACAGACGTAAACATCACTGCTTTTGCAAAACATATATAATATTAGCGTGAGAAGGCGTCAGGGCTTCAGAGACTCACTGGCCTCGTCGGAGGTCTTGAAGCTGTTGAAGAGCCGCTCACAGAGATCCTCAGGGAACTCGTCAACCTCCAGATACGTTTTCAGGAAGAGACGGAAGCCTTCTGCATCAATGCACTGATGGATGTAGAGGAAAGAAAATGTGTTCTCTGAGTAATGAACACGGCTAGTTACACTCATCACACACTCACACATACTCATCTTACTTACTCACACACACAGTCATGCACACCTGATCTGAAAAATATCTGAGCAAATTTAAAAAATTTTCAAGTAAAAACCTGATTAAATAAACAGACAGACAGACAGACCCATAAAGAGACACACAGACAGACAGTCAGACAGACAGACAGGCAGACCCATAAACAGACACAGACAGACAGTCAGACAGACAGACAGACAGACCCATAAAGAGACACACAGACAGACAGTCAGACAGACAGACAGACATACAGACAGACCCATGAAGAGACACACAGACAGACAGTCAGACAGACAGACAGGCAGACCCATAAACAGACACAGACAGACAGTCAGACAGACAGACAGACCCATAAAGAGACACACAGACAGACAGTCAGACAGACAGACAGACATACAGACAGACCCATGAAGAGACACACAGACAGACAGTCAGACAGACAGACAGGCAGACCCATAAACAGACACAGACAGACAGACAGTCAGACAGACAGACAGACCCATAAAGAGACACACAGACAGACAGGCAGACCCATAAAGAGACACACAGACAGACAGTCAGACAGACAGACAGACAGACAGGCAGGCAGACCAATAAACAGACACAGACAGACAGTCAGACAGACAGGCAGACCAATAAACAGACACAGACAGACAGTCAGACAGACAGACAGACAGACAGGCAGACCAATAAACAGACACAGACAGACAGTCAGACAGACCCATAAAGAGACACACAGACAGACAGGCAGACCCATAAAGAGACACACAGACAGACAGTCAGACAGACAGACAGACCAATAAACAGACACAGACAGACAGTCAAACAGACAGACAGACAGGCAGACCCATGAAGAGTCACACAGACAGTCAGACAGACAGACAGACAGGCAGACCCATAAACAGACACAGACAGACAGTCAGACAGACACACAGACAGACAGACCCATAAAGAGACACACAGACAGACAGACACACAGACAGACAGGCAGACCCATAAAGAGACACACAGACAGACAGTCAGACAGACAGACAGACAGACAGGCAGACCCATAAACAGACACAGACAAACAGACAGACAGACAGGCAGACCATAAAGAGACACACAGACAGACAGTCAGACAGACAGACAGACAGACAGACAGGCAGACCCATAAATAGACACAGACAGACAGTCAGACAGACCGACAGACAGGCAGACCCATGAAGAGACACACAGACAGACAGTCAGACAGTCAGACAGACAGGCAGACCCATAAACAGACACAGACAGACAGTCAGACAGACCCATAAAGAGACACACAGACAGACAGACAGACAGACAGACAGAACGACAGACCCATAAACAGACACACAGACAGGCAATAAGCAGACAGAAAGACACAGAAAAACACTTACACTTAATGGTGCTAATGAGGAATATATTGTTGATTTTTTTTAAGGACTCAGTGGTTTTAAATCTTTAGAATATTTCATCAATAAAACTTAACAAATCTTACAGTACTTAAGATTATTATTAGTTAGAATAAAAGGCTCTTCAATGATGAATCTAATGGAGCAGGTAATTATTCATAGCATCTTATTAGAGCTTCATGAGCAATTTGAAAATATTGAAAGATTATAATGCAGTCGTGTGTAAATATGGTACAGAAAAAAGAAAAAGACTTCGAACCGTAACACCATAACATCGTAACATAACAGCCGTGTTCCTGAGGGATGATGACAGTTTCCTCCCACTGGAGCTGCACTACAAACCTAAACCCAGTTTTGTGTCTCAGCACTAACACCGTCCTCCTTTCACAGGGACAAACGCAAACTTTAACGCCCTGAGGACACCTGTGAGCTCCTTTAGTGGAAAAGTGGAAATCATGACGCATCCCTCAGAGAGCTGAACACACATGCGTGCACACACATGCACTTGTCTAGTCTAGTAAGCTTGTCTTGTGTAGTGAGCTTGTCTTCTCTAGTAAGTGAACTTGTCTAGTGAGTGTGAACTTGTCTAGTGAGTGCGAACTTGTCTAGTCTAGTGAGTGTGAACTTTTCTAGTGCGTGTGAACTTGTCTTCTCTAGTAAGTGAACTTGTCTAGTGAGTGTGAACTTGTCTAGTGAGTGCGAACTTGTCTAGTATAGTGAGTGTGAACTTTTCTAGTGCGTGTGAACTTGTCTAGTCTAGTGAGCTTGTCTTGTCTAGTGAGTGTGAACTTGTCTAGTGAGTGTGAACTTGTCTAGTGAGTGTGAACTTGTCTAGTGAGTGTGAACTTTTCTAGTCTAGTGAGCTTGTCTAGTCTAGTGAGCTTGTCTTGTGGAGTGAGCTTGTCTTGTCTAGTGAGTGTGAACTTGTCTAGTGAGTGTGAACTTTTCTAGTGCGTGTGAACTTGTCTAGTCTAGTGAGCTTGTCTTGTCTAGTGAGTGTGAACTTGTCTAGTGAGTGTGAACTTGTCTAGTGAGTGCGAACTTGTCTAGTGAGTGCGAACTTGTCTAGTGAGTGGGAACTTGTCTAGTCTAGTGAGTGTGAACTTTTCTAGTGCGTGTGAACTTGTCTAGTCTAGTGAGCTTGTCTTCTCTAGTGAGTGTGAACTTGTCTAGTGAGTGTGAACTTGTCTAGTGAGTGTGAACTTGTCTAGTGAGTGTGAACTTTTCTAGTCTAGTGAGCTTGTCTTGTGGAGTGAGCTTGTCTTGTCTAGTGAGTGTGAACTTGTCTAGTGAGTGTGAACTTGTCTAGTGAGTGTGAACTTGTCTAGTGAGTGTGAACTTGTCTAGTGAGTGTGAACTTGTCTAGTGAGTGTGAACTTGTCTAGTGAGTGTGAACCTGTCTAGTGAGTGTGAACCTGTCTAGTGAGTGTGAACCTGTCTAGTGAGTGTGAACTTGTCTAGTGAGTGTGAACATGTCTAGTGAGTGTGAACTTGTCTAGTGAGTGTGAACTTGTCTAGTGAGTGTGAACTTGTCTAGTCTAGTGAACTTGTCTAGTGAGTGTGAACTTGTCTAGTCTAGTGAACTTGCCTAGTCTAGTGAACTTGCCTAGTGAGTGATCTGGCTCAGCTGCTCTCAGTGTGGATGTTCTTTGACTGTGAAGCCAAAGGAAATCGATTAACGCCTGCCATCTCAGTGTGTTTAGGAAAATGGAGTGGATCTGGAATTGTTCAGACCTCTTAAGCATACAAATGAGAAGCTTCTACTGCATCAGTCGATAAAAACATTAGCTAATGAGCTAACTTCAGCTAAGCTCGCCGTTTCCCGGTTGACCAATTGGGTTGAATTAATTGATGAAGGATATCTTTCAAGACCAAGAGTCACAGATCAGCAGTTTAGTTCATGTTATAAGGCTCATGTCGATGTTCTGTACAGTGTTTATTGTGCAATATATAACGCATGCTTGTTATTTATTAACTCACACTTATTGTCTGATTCAAGCATTAATAGCATTGTATCAGAACAATCAGGATTAAATCTAATAAATCTGTACAAACAAACATAAACTGTAAGTGCACTCAGTGTGTCCATGATGTTACAGAACATTTTGTATAGAAATACTGAAAGTATAGAAGGATCTGGAGAGATCTGAGCTTTCTATAAGAATTTGTATTTTGTTATATTTCAGTAGTGAATTTAGTAATTAATAAAATAAAAAGAATTTTTTTTTTTTATAAAAGTTAATAATCAACATATCAAAAAGTTCTTTATTTTATATTTTTATATTCAAAAATATTTTTAAATATATATAAGTTTGTATATTTTTCAGGTTTAAATAAATAAAAAGAAAAATCTGGATACAAGCAGTCATGTATTCCTTGTGTTTTTGCAGTTGAATATGAAGCAGGAAGATGTATGCAGAAGCGTCGAGTGTGTGGGTGTGTGAGAGAGTGTGTGTGTGTGTAAATGAGGCTAAAGGACTAACACACAGTCATGCCCACTTTGCATATTGGTTTGGTGTAAAGTGAAAAAGGGCAGCCTGACTCATGACCCATCAGCTCACACTCTCACCTCTCCGTGTCTGTACTGTGCCAACTGGCCATCTGCGTTGAATTCCCTCAGCACATCGATCACCTTCAAACTGCAGTCTGGACACACACACACACACACACACACACACAGAAAGAGAAAGAAGGAAAGAACAAGTTTGAGATTCAAACATCGTCTTTGAGATTCAAATGCACCTTTGTACTACACAAGCACATGCATGCAAGAACACACACACATACTGTACACACATGCAATCACATACAGCAGGCACAACACACACGTGCAAGCAAACACACACACTACCACACGCACACATGCAAACACACGCATACGTGCACAGACACATGCACACTACACACACACACATGCAAGCAAGCACACACACACTTCCAAACACTGAAAACACACACATGCAAGCAAGCACGCACACACACAGCAGTAGTTTTCACATTCACACATTAGTGGTGTGTGAAGTGAGATGAGTGAGGCAGTGAGACCCTGTGATCAGTGTGTGGGCGACTCGACACTCACAGTCCATGTACTGCTGCAGCTGGATGAAGTCCACCGGACTCAACTCTTTCCCATCTGACATCATGCCCTGGGACGAGGGACTTCACTACACACACACACAGACACACAGACACACACAGACAGAGAGAGAGAGAGAGAGAGCATTGTGTAGAATTTATTTTCAGCACTTATCACGTTGAAGCTGTGATCATCACCATACGTCTTAAACTACAATGTACAAACTACTGAATTTGAATTTTTGCTTTTATTCTCTATTCTTTATATATATATATTGATGCTGTAACAGAGAAATTTCCCCATTGTAGGACGAATAAAGGTCTCTTTTTTTTAGTTATTACTGTTTTACTGATCCTCATAACTTAGATGGCATGTAGCAAGGAAGGGAGGAAAGAAGGATGGAAGGAAGAATGGATGCATGGATGGATGGATGAATGGTGGATGGATGGATGGATGGACGGATGAATGGTGGGTGGATGGATGGATGGATGGATGGATGGTGGATGGATGGATGAATGGTGGGTGGATGGACGGATGGATGGATGGACGGATGGATGGATGGACGGATGAATGGTGGGTGGATGGATGGATGGATGGATGGATGGAGAGAAGTAAGAATGTATGGATGGATAGATGGATGGTAGATGGATGGATGGATGGATGGATGGATAGATGGATGGACGGATGAATGGTGGGTGGATGGATGGATGGATGGATGGTGGATGGATGGATGGTGGATGGATGGATGAATGGTGGGTGGATGGATGGATGGATGGATGGACGGATGGATGGATGGATGGATGAATGGTGGGTGGATGGATGGATGGATGGATGGATGGATGGAGAGAAGTAAGAATGTATGGATGGATAGATGGATGGTAGATGGATGGATGGATGGATGGAAGGAAGGAGAGAAGTAAGAATGTATGGATGGATAGATGGATGGAAGGATGGGAGGATGGATGGATGGATGGAAGGAGAGAAGGAAGAATAAATGGATGGATGGATATATGGATGGATGGATGGATGGATGGATGGATGGAAGGAAAGAAAGAAGGAAGAATGTATGGATAGAAGGATGGGTGGATGGATGGAAGGAGAGAAGGAAGAATGGATGAATGGATAGATGGATGGAAGGATGGATGGATGGATGGATGGAAAGGAGACAGAAAAAAAAAGAATGAATGGGAGGAAGGGAAGATTTATAAAAGAAAGAAAGAAAGAAAGAAAGAAAGAAAGGTGTGTGTGTGTGTAATCTGTGCTGGGGAAACAGTTCAGTCTGCCGATACATAAAGGTGTCTGGATCCCGGCGCCGTGTGATCCAGCAGCTTCTTTTCGTCTTTCCCCGGAGGAGCGAGGAGTAAGTGAGTCTTTATCACGCTGTCGCTCTGCCGTCTGTTTGAAGAACTCAGAATGACAGCATGTTAAAGACTTCGATCCTCCTCGCTCCTCCAGGGAAAGCCAAAAGAAGCATCTGGATTTAATTGCCAGTGAATTGGGTGACCCACTTCAGGAGAATGTGGACGTCTCAGGCTCCTGGTCATATCATTCTCAAAATAAATAAATATAGAGTCTACGCTAAACGTTCATTTTCAGATCCATGTGAAGGAGTTCATTAATGAGAGAGTAAAATGAGGAGAGCTTAGTATGAGAATACATACAGGAGGAGAGAGGAAGAGGAAGAGGAGAAGAAGAAGAAGGAAGAGAGAGAGAAGAAGAAGAAGAAGAAGAAGAAGAAGAAGAAGAAGAAGAAGAAGGAGGAGAGAGAGAAGAAGAAGAAGAAGAAGAAGAAGAAGAAGAAGAAGAAGAGAGAGAGAGAAGAAGAAGAAGAAGGAGAGAGAGAAGAAGAAGAGGAAGAAGAAGAAGAAGAAGAAGAGGAAGAAGAAGAAGAAGAAGAAGAAGAAGAAGAAGAAGAAGAAGAATAAGGAAGAGAGAGAGAAGAAGAAGAAGAAGAAGAAGAAGAGAGAGAGAGAAGAAGAAGAAGAAGGAGAGAGAGAAGAAGAAGAGGAAGAAGAAGAAGAAGAAGAAGAAGAAGAAGAAGGAGAGAGAGAAGAAGAAGAGGAAGAAGAAGAAGAAGAAGAAGAAGAAGAGGAAGAAGAAGAAGAAGAAGAAGAAGAAGAAGAAGAATAAGGAAGAGAGAGAGAAGAAGAAGAAGAAGAAGAAGAAGAAGAAGAAGAAGAAGAAGAAGAAGAAGAAGAAGAAGAAGGGGGAAGAGAGAGAGAGAGAGAAGAAGAAGAAGAAGAAGAAGAAGAAGGAGGAGAGAGAGAGAAGAAGAAGAAGAAGAAGAAGAAGAAGAAGAAGAAGAAGAAGAAGGAGGAGAGAGAGAGAAGAAGAAGAAGAAGAAGAAGAAGAAGAAGAAGAAGAAGCAGAAGGAGGAGGAGGAGGAGGAGGAGAGAGAGAGAAGAAGAAGAAGAAGAAGAAGGAGAGAGAGAAGAAGAGAGAGAAGAAGAAGAAGAAGAAGAAGAAGAAGAAGAAGAAGAAGGAGAGAGAGAGAAGAAGAAGAAGAAGAAGGAGAGAGAGAGAGAAGAAGAAGGAGGAGAGAGAGAGAAGAAGAAGAAGGAGAGAGAGAGAAGAAGAAGAAGGAGGAGGAGAGAGAGAAGAAGAAGAAGAAGAAGAAGAAGAAGAAGAAGAACTGAAATTCCAGGGTGATGAAATGGCAAAAAAAAAAAAAGTATATTCTAAATACTCCTGTTTGTTGTTCGATGCATTGTTTTGATGCATTGTTTATTTTTTTAGATGCTGAAATTGGCTCCGCCCCATCTAGAAATAATCCCGCCCCTTTTCAGTAGGCATATACCTTTTTTCCAGAGATATTGAGGGAATCTGGAGAGTTTGTCAGTGCTAAAGATGTAATTCCGTGTGTAAGCAGTAAGTATTGAAAAGAATATTTGCTCCTTTAAAGCATAACAGAAACCTGCTCATGAATATTCAGATCCTGTGATGTTTCAACAAACATTTTTCAGGATGTTCAGTGACGCTGCACTTGATCTTAAACCTGTCCATCCTGAAATGGTTGAAAGTGCAGAACGACAGAGCTGCAGCGTGGTGCATCGACGCTAAACCGCTCTCTCTCGTTGTACAGATATGATCGAGCTGTAGCCCGTTACGGTTTCAGACCCCGGCGTAAACAAAGCGTGAAATGGTGTAATGGAGAAATGACGGAGACGAACGTCGGCCTGCGGCGTCCTGCGGCCGTTTAGGAGTCAGTGAGCGAGCAGAAAGAGAGGCGAACATCACGACTGTTTCCACCTTAAATGGAGGAATGATCAAAAGCAAGCAATTAGAGGCGCTGTATTATGAAGCGGTAATGAGATGATGAGGTGATATAACAACCCACACACACACACACACACACACACAAAGAGTTCATTCCATCTAACAGACAAGGTTATGTAAGGAATGAAAGAAGACAGGGCGTTACTGTCACCGCTCTGATTTGCATGTAACAGCATGTATTTTACTCCTTTACTAACACGTCATACATTTGACGTCTCCTTTTTATATCTCTAAAGGTTTTCCAATCCGATTTTTTCCCCGTAGTTACTTCATGCCTGAATGTACATTATAACAACCATGAAATCTTAAAAAAAAAAAAAAAAATCCAAAATAAACCATTTTAAAATTTCTCTTCTTCGGTTCTTTGCGTCCGCAATACAAGAGTCCTTCTTGTTGCTACGAGTTGTTGCTATAGAAACGCTAACACGGTAGAAAGCAGGCATTCATACATAAGTGTGATTTGCCTCGCAGGTAGAACAGAAGCTGCTGTTTGTGAAAATAATTCAGTCGTGGTATTTACCGGGTTCTAAAAGCACTTCCTTGATGAAATACAGACTTGCTCTAAGACTGATATTCTTCTGATATAGTTTAGGTAAACTTTAGTGAAGTCACAGATGTTTCTGAGATGGTGTTTCTATCATGCAGGTTTCCGTATCAACCATGAAGCAGAAGCCACTCGATGGTCTACTGATCCACTTAAAATTGGAAACATTTCAGAAGTATCAAAGTCATCGTCTGATCGGTTGGACTCTACAGGATGTCCGGGAGACGCCCGTGTTATGTTTTTTAACGTCCCGCTCGGAAACCGAGCCGTCGCGGCGCTCAACATCCCTCAATGGAAGAAGGAAGCTGTCGTGTTTACGACCGTGACGATGAACGCTTATCAGGTGAAGATCAAGTAAACACTGGATTTTCTAAATGATAACTTCCAAATGATGTCAACACACAACGGTTACACACCTAAACATGACACTGTATAAAACAAACTGCTGCTTTAAAGCAGCGGTCTCCAATCTTATCCACAAAGGGCCGGTGTGGGTGCAGGTTTTCATTCCAACCAAGCAGAAGCCACACCTGATTCCACCTGTTTAATCAGTTGTTCTTGGCTTTTAGTAGACTCTGGTGTGGCTTCTGCTTAGTTGGAATGAAAACCTGCACCCACAAAGGCCCTTTGTGGATAAGATCGGAGACCGCTGCTTTAAAGCATGAGTGGTATGTAAAGCAACCTTCACGCACCATGTCTTCATGGAGCTCTGTGAACTGGA
>NC_083478.1:3697500-3720000 GCF_030014155.1 Tachysurus vachellii | reverse complement strand
CTTCATTTGTACCCGTATATGATCATGGTGATATATTATATACACATACATACGAAACCTAACAGACTCATCGCTCTTCTCTTTCACTGCTATTGTTATCAACTTGTCAGACTTTATTTCTGTTATTTCTTCGTTCGAAGGACATTATACAACTCGTTCCTCGTGTTTGGTCCAAGCTGAAAAAAAAAAAACAGCTGGGTTTTATCTTTAATGCCTGGAACAACATAGAGGAACATTTGAAAACGTCCTGTTCTCCATTGTAACTTTTTGGAAGTTGTTTCTGTGATATTTGACTGTATATTACTATGTTTTTATTTTTACGCCTTTTTTTATTTTTTATGTCACGTTTATTTTTGTTGCGTTTTTAAATTTTGTTGTCTTTTGTTTGCCTTCGTGGCAAAGTCACTCTTTTTATTCTAAAGATCTTGTTTATCTCGAGATCTTGTTCATCTCAATGAGTTTTTTAAACTTGGTTAAATTAACTGAGTAAATTCAGCTACGGATGAATCACAAAATATTTTTTTCCCCCACCAAGTACAACATCCTGTTCCATTCAAATTAAAGGTGGGGTCTCCGTTGTTTGGAAGCCAATGTTGACATTTGAAATCACCAAAACAAACACGCCCCTAACCCAAATGGGTCCCACCCCTGTTTTGATAGCTCCGCCCCACACATACACCAGACAAGTATAACCCAAGTATAACCCAGGCAAGTATTATGGCGGAACCTGTTGGGGCAGCTGACCGAGGGTATATTTTTTTATCAATAAATGAACACAATGAGTAATACTATGGTAATACAAATGTGTTTTTGTAGTACTGTGTGTTGTACCGTGAAAGGTTTAGCTCCGTTTCACGTGGAAGACGTTCAGTTCTCTCCAGCGCTGGAAAGCTGATCCTATATTAACACGTCCTACTTCTTACCTTATCGTAAGTTTTTCTTCGCTTTCTTTCTTTGTTTTTATCCTCCATGTCAATGTTAAAACCGCTTTCTGCTAATGTCACACATGCGCACAGAACACTCTCTCTGCCCATATTGACAAGACACGCCCCTTTCTGCTCATTGGCTACACGTTTGTTTTGTATTTGTGTTGTTTGTCGTTCCGACGCAGTTTTCTGAAGCATTTCTCAAACGACGGAGACCCCACCTTTAATGGATTTTTTTTATGCTTTGCTCTACTGTTACTCCCATGATGCTCTGTGCAGGATTGTGTCTCGCTCCACATTCAGAGCATGAAGGGGAGGCGAGATAAAAAAATAAAATAAAATAAAATAAAAAAACGCTTGCCGTCGTTGCCTTATGAGTCACTGTTAAAGGTAAGTTTAACAACTTTGGTATCAGTTACCTGAAAGTTCTTTCCAAAGCTCATGAAATCTTTCTTAACTGACAGGCAAGAAGAGACATGTTGTGGATTTTTTCCTTGTTTTCGATCTTAAGATCTGAGTTTCAAAAAAAAATTATACAGAAGAAAAGGAGAATTTCACTAAATATCACACCCAAAAATTCAAACATGCGGAATCTGTGAGGTCAAGGTGAAGCGTTATGACTGAACCACAGTGTGTGACTGTCTCGTGTGTTAGTGTACGAGCTGACAGAACGTGTTCATCAGTAAAAGGGTAATGTGATGACTGCTATGGAAATTTCGGTGCTAAAGCGGGTGGCAGTGGTGGTTAACAGCAGGCTGCGAGGCTGGAGGTTACCTTGTGTTACGAGCTGCTAAATAATTCTCTTGTCGGATGTGGTCACAGATACAGGTAGAGGCGTTTGTGTAAGCAGAGAGAATAATATATCGATTTGTCTTGTTTTTATACTCAGGAATATTGTATCAAAGCTATAGCAAACACGGAGCACCATTAATCAGTTTCATCCTTGTTTAAAACATTCATTCATTCATTCATCTTCTACCGCTTATCCGAACTACCTCGGGTCACGGGGAGCCTGTGCCTATCTCAGGCGTCATCGGGCATCAAGGCAGGATACACCCTGGACGGAGTGCCAACCCATCGCAGGGCACACACACACTCTCATTCACTCACACAATCACACACTAGGGACAATTTTCCAGAGATGCCAATCAACCTACCATGCATGTCTTTGGACCGGGGGAGGAAACCGGAGTACCCGGAGGAAACCCCCGAGGCACGGGGAGAACATGCAAACTCCACACACAAGGCGGAGGCGGGAATCGAACCCCCAACCCTGCAGGTGTGAGGCGAACGTGTTAACCACTAAGCCACCGTGCCCCCTGTTTAAAACATAAGAATCTCTAAATATTTGTAAACGTGTCTTCCTCTAAACACTGCCATCATTTTATTTGGTTATTAACCAAATTAATAATTATTTATTCATTATGAATTAATTATTTGAACAACTGCAAAATATTACCAGAATTAGTCTGGCTAAGTTATTCGAATTTTTTTTTCCCTTTCATAAAAATACCACACCTCTAATCATTTGCATATCGCACGTGATTGGACCAGAGCCCGTGAGCTTCCTATGTGACATCACAAAGCAGGGATTAACATTCCTGGAGATGACCACGCTAAAATATAGAACTGAATCATTTCCACATTTCCACCATAACAATACAGCAGGACAAGGAATGCTAACGTGCTAACTGTCCTGTGTCTTAAACCGAGATGCCTTTATCGTCAAAAAGTACATCCGAAAAAACATAATTAAAAAAACCTCAGACATTTTACTATTATAAGTTATAACATACATAAATATTATTAGGAGTAAAACCTCACTAGCACACAACGTTAAGTGTTTATTTTGATCATGTTCACAGACAGTGTTGTATAAAGTATTAGAAAGCAATACTTGAGTAAAAGTACAAGTATAGTACTAGAAAAAGACTTTGGTAGAAGTGAAAGTTACCTTTTAGAATATTACTCAAGTAAAAGTCTTAAAGTATCTGATATTTACTGTACTTAAGTATCAAAAGTCAGTTTCTGATATTTAATGTACTTAAGTATTTGAAGTAAAAGTAAAAAGTAAAATTTCAGTGATTTTCTGTAGGCATAAGAGCAGGGGCGGTTCTAGGGTCTCATCTTTAGGGGGTTTTTAGCCCTCAGTGAGAATTTAAAACAAGAAGAGTTTTATATTATATATTATATGACTACATAGTAAGCCAAAAGTTATGGTGTTATTTAAAATGGCAAAAGTGGACACCAAAATGTTATGCATGATGTAATGATGCCAGTCTTGAATCAGATCAGTTCATGTATGTGTGCATTCTCTACAAACAGTGTGTCCAATGAATGCAGTCATTAATAAAAAAAATATTCACAAGACAAAAACCAAATCAATAAATGTTATTTTTATTTAGTATTGAATGGATTGTTTGCATTAATATTTTGTTTGTGCTACAACTCTGGTAATAAGAATAGTGACATTTCACTGCTTTTGGTTGCCGTCTTTGCGACTTTCTGCAGATTAACGTTATAGATAAACGCCTCCAGCTCTGACTGCGCGTGGACGCTGCGCGTCCCTGTGCTTCTCCGTAGAGCGTGCGGAGCGTAATGCAATCTAGGAGCAGTGATTCGCCAAACCTCCCTTATTGCAGTCACACACATTTCTTCTGATTTTATTTTGTAGTAACGAGTAACGAAGATGTTTAGTGGAAATATATCGGAGTAAAAGTGTACATTTTATCTAGGAAATGTAGTGGAGTAAAAGTGAAAGTTGACATAAATTTAAATAGCGAAGTAAAGTACAGATACGTGAAATTTCTACTTAAGTACAGTAACAAAGTATTTGTACTCCGTTACATTACAACACTGTTCACAGATCGTGATGACGTTTACGGCATTTGGTAGATGCCCACATCCAGAGTGACCTACATTTTATCTCATTTTAGACAGCGGAGCAATTGAGGGTTAAGAGCCTTGATCAGGGGGCCCAGTAGCGGCAGCTTGGTGGACCTGGGATTTGAGCTCACAACCTTCCAATCAGTAGTACAACACCTGGGACACTGAGCTCCAACATCCCTAAGAAGCTAAGTGAGGGATTCTGCTGTCCAGACTGAAGTTGAAAAGTCGTTCTATTACTGAAGGAAAGTCAATTTTTGGACAGATTCAAGAACCATTCTCCTGCCCCATCCCACGCATTATCATTTAAACCGAGACGCAGGGTACAGCCGAGAACAAACACGGTTATATAAAAAGACTGTTACAACAGCTGAATCAGTATATGGGAAAATATAGGGAAAGAAAAGTATAGAGAAAGAAAACGCAGAGAGTTTTCACATGGTGCAACAAAACCTCAACCTGAGAAGATTTCTTCCTGGAGTTCTAGTCTATATTCAGACTCTTTACCTCAAATCTTATCTCATAATCTCCATAATCACCCTCACACCCTTCCAGCGCAGCACCGGACCCTGCCCTTTAATGATCCAGTAGATCCACAGTGCATATGAACAGATAGACAGACAGACAGAGAGCAAGTTCACACACACACACACACACACACACGGATGAATACGAGGACGGGAATTTCTACACAAGTCACTGTAAATGCGAATAATGTTTGTTCACTAATTAAAGCTTCCAGTAAAAAACATTGTATTCTCTCTCAGCGTAATTGCTGTTTGTTCGGTCTTGCTGTGTTTGATCAAGTCTCGCCCACACAGTGCATGTGTCGAGCCTACGTGCCCTTTTGTAACCGCTTGAGTTCATCTCCTGGAAGAGAAAAAATAAAAAATAAAGGTGTGGCTTCTTTTCTTTTGTATATTGCACGGTTTATTGAATTTTCTCTAGTCAAATTAAATGAAATTATATGTGAGGGAGAGGCCGGGTTACATCTGGTCAAAACGGAGAATGCCGGAAGGCCGGGTCTGGTGACAGTGGAAGGAGTTTCCCTTTTTCCCTGAGCTTCGTCACCGGGTTGCCATGGGTGACTGCTAGGAACGAGAGGTTGAGAAAGAGAGCAAGAGCGAGAGAGAGGAAAAGAAAGAGAGAAAAAGAAAGAGGGTTGAATGGGTCTTCCCCTGGCCTCCTCCCACACTGTTGAACCTTCAAACAGCCTGGTTTGCATTCCACCTGCAGATACGAGCATGATTCATCTTCCTCAATGAGGGGGGTGCTCCATGTCTATAAATGGACACCGTGCTTTTGAAATACACAGCATGCGCGTCTGTGTGTGTGGGGTGGTGTTTTTTTGTATCTTAGTGGGGAATGAATAAGGAAGGTCTGGCAGGTTTAATACTGTGGGGACATTTCGTTGGTCCCTAAAACAACTATTTTAACCAACTATTAGTTTAAAGGAGATTTCAGTTTGGTTACTGAGGTGATGTGTAGCTTAAAACAGCCGTATTAACAATTTTGTCAATAGTAAGACATAACACGTGTGTGTGTGTGTGTGTGTGTGTTTGTATTTTATTTTTTTTACCAAATGTCCCCACAAGGACTGAAATATTTACTTGTTTTAACCTTTGGCTGCTATTCAGTCAGTAAAAAACTCCTCATAAGGGCAGCAGTTCAAACAACGTGCGTACGCGAGTGCGTGCATGCAAGTTTGTGACTCCCAGGATAACATTATTTTGCATGTAAAATAGAGCCACAGCCTCGTCAAAGCTCTCTAATACCTTCAGATTGTAACAAACGATTTTCTCCCAAAATTCCATTAAAAATTGTGTTTTTTTTCCAGCCCAGAGCAGACAGTGAGTTGAAACTGTAGCGCACAGACAGCCAGGATGACTCACACCTCTTTGAAGGTCTGCTGTTTGTTCGCTGTGGTGGCAGGGTTGTGCGATGAGAACAGCAGATGCAGCGTGACGAGAGGAAACCCGTCAACCCACAAAGCACGTCTGGGCCTGCTGACACCACGCCTGAGCCTGCAACGCTGCACTATGCTTTCTCCTGGAACGCTCCTGAGAGAGGAAGCATGCAAAACAGAGAAGAGCCATAACGCTCTCTCTCTCTCTCTTTCTCTACTCACTCCTACACACACTGCAGCAAACTACAGAACAAACACAGCAGGATGCTTCACACTCTCCGTGTCCTCTGTTTCAGTCAAAAACACCATGTGAATACACTCAGAAGTCTTCAGGCCCAGGTGAACCCTCCCCTCCCGGAGACCTACGCGTTGTGCCACTTTCACAGCGAGTTCAAAAAATGCGTCATTTTCAACAATCTGACTAAGCGCTTGTGACAACTGGACAAGTCATTTGGCAAAATTTACCTAAACCTATGAATAAGTGTCTACGTAAACAACGTAAAGGCAGACTCGGTCTTCATTACACACAAAAAAGCTGTACTCTGTATCCAAATTGTTTCAGTTAAAGTTCATGAATCTTTATTTAGTCACTTTATAAGTTTTTTTTGCCAATGCTACAACCAAAACAAAGCGTCGTTTTTTGGTGCAACTTCAGGTTTTTTTTTTTGTGCTTTTTTTGGAACTTAAAGCAAATGAAGCGAACTTTAACACTATAACAAGATGGAGATGGAAATCAAACCGGCATGAAAAATTTAGGTCTCTCCAGTCGATCGTACTTAGACATTAAATAATCTCTCTACACAGCGCCGTTCCAATATTTTTGCCACTCGTAAAAAAAATCCCTGTTAACCGTATACGTGAAAATAAAGACAATCTGACAACAGATTTGTCCGCAGTATGTTACATCAGCTTATAAACACAGCGCTGCTGAATTCTGACTGGTCAAAAGGTGCTGATTCGTTATGTATATCCGCAGCTACGACGGCAGTGTAGCTGCAGTCCGGCACTTTCTGAAAACTACGCCGTCGTTTCTATAGCGACGACTAGCAAGTTTTAAAAACGTATTTAATTGTTGATACAGTATAGTGGCATTGTTTTATCAGATTTAGAAGGATTCTCTAGTGTCAGTGCTTTGTAAAAGTCAGAAGTAAAGCTGTAACTGACACACAACACACGTCGGTGTTTGTGGCCGCAGAGTTCTCATTACCTCTGCGTTTTCTTTTTCTTTTTTTCTTATCTTTAAGAGAGCAAAAACAAAAGACTGGTGAGTTATAGCCACTATAATGTTAGTCACGCAGGAACTAGCTGCTTTCTGGGACATTCCTCTCCACTGAACGTTGTCGGTTAGCAGCGACAAACTGCCGTGCTGTGAAAACAATGAAACACTGCAGAAAATAACGTCATTGGAAAATAATCTACCTCAGGTTTGTGTCAGTTTGCGTCACATTACACTGCCGTCGATTAGTTTTCTATAGTCGGTCCCCTCCAGGACTCGCTGAGGTATTTGTGATCGTTGCGACTAAGAATGTTCGATTTTGTGTCTTTTTTTTTACTTTTGTGGTGCGACTTCCTGGAGGCACTGTATAACAGCACATTCTGGTTTATTTCTTACAACCGAAATTCAACACTGATCAGAAAATTTCAACTCAAGTGTATAATTACTATTAATACCAAAATACTACTACTGTAATTTAGTATCAGATCAGTGCAGCATTCACTTCTGTTGTTTTGACTTTTAAAACTATTTGAAAACTTAACAATGAGGATAAATTTTTAAATATCAACTTTTATCTGCGAACACCGAAGAGCTTTACATCTATCCTGGATGACCCATATGAGAATTAAAGCTCTTTTTTTTTTCTTCCTTCCAGATGGACGGCCATTTCTGCACGAATGCACTCGCTCTACATCGGTGTGATGATGAACAGCTTTTGTTTTAGATGCCCTTGACACCCAGAATATACACACCTCCTGCTCACATCCCCAAAGACATGATATCTAGCGCTTCTTAGAAATTACAGCCAGCCTTTTTTATTTATACATACACTGAATCACGTCTAAAAAAAAAAATAAAGGAAGGAGACCAAGAAAAAAAATCGGTTCCTCAGATTCACTATGAAATAACTTAACGCTGGAGTCCCACAGAATGCCAAAGTAACAATTTAACATTAGACATTAATGGTTGTTTAGGACATATGCTCGATTCTGATTGGTCAAAAGATATTGCATGTCAGGGCTTGTTCATTGGCTGATCCACATAAATGGATTAAAAAAACGTGCCATTGTTGTAACTGTAGTAAACACACATAAGGACCAGCAGCATTAGGTAAAGTTCACGTCACCCATCAAAATGTGGACCCGAATGGTATCTCAGCCATTTTTACATGACTGTGCCTTGAATATTGGTGCCAAACGGCCTGGTTTGAGTATTTCTAAAACGGCCGATCTGCTTGTATTTTCACATGCGACAGTCTCTAGAGTTTATTCATAATGGTGCAATTAAGAAAAAGCGTCCAGTGAGCAGCAGTTGCTGAGTAAAGTTGCTGAGTTGCTACAAGTAAAAAAGCATCTCAGAATGAACGACATGATAAAACCTTGAGGCAGATGAGTTCCAGCAGCAGAAAACCACATCAGGTTCCACTTCTGTCAGCCAATAACAGAAAGCTGAGGTTGCACTGGCAACAAATTCATGAACATTGGAGAGCCGATGCATGGAAAAACATAGCTTGGTCTGATGAACCTTTATTTCTGCTGAATCACACAGACGGTTGAGTCAGAAATTGGCACCAACGGCATGAATCCGCGTATCCAACCTGCCTTCTGTCAACAGTCCAGGTTGGTGGAGGTGGTGTAATGGTGTGGGGAATGTTTTCTTGGCACACTTGCAGTCCAATCATCGTTTGAATGTCACAGCCTTTTGGAGTATTGTTTCTGAGCATGAGCATCGATTCAAGGCCACAATTTACCATCATCCAAGGTGATGATGGTAGAACGTTAGAACGTGACAATGAGTTCTGTGTTCTTCGCTGACCTTTCCGGTATCCAGGGCCATTTTGAGATGTGATACAACATGAGCATAAAATCGGCAGGATTTGTACGAAGCAGTCATGTCGTAGACCAAAAGTCAAAGGAATGTTTCCAACACCTTGTGGAATATATGCCCACCTACCCACAGTATTAGTGTAGTGTTCCCAATAAAGTGCTCAGTGAGTGTACATGTATTTAAAGCATTTGAGTTTAATAACAATGGTCAACAGGACCTCAAAACAAAACAGTAATTGTAGCATTAGAGGCTCTGATTAGCCACAGCACCGCAGTCAAAAGGGATTTAAAAACTCTTGAGGTTTCTAAATCCAGCAACACTTCTCCTATTTTAGCACCATAATAAGATCATGTGCTGCCTCGAGCTTGCAAGAAGGATTTCTGGGATGGTGATTATCGCCCCCAGTAACTCCCACAAGCCCTGGTTTTTCCACTCGGCCATTCTGGTGATGTGGTTCTGATGCTAGCTTCATGTACAGATTTGGAAAACCTCAGTGTTGTTCTCAAGGACGGCTTTGATTTCTGTGCAGTTATAAATATAGAAGCAGAAGGAATTTACCCCTAACTGACCTGCCAAACCTGCGAGGTCAGGACTTCCTCTGAGAGACAGAGAGAAAAAGAGCGAAAGAGGAGTGAGACAATTCATCATCAAGCCTTTTTTTTTTTCTTTTTTTTTTTTTAAACAAAGCTAAATGTTTGCGACATGTCATTATTTTGAAAGATTTCAAACTGATGCAGCAACATAAACACACATTTGTTTTCGGTTTAAAAAAAAAAAAAAAAAAGCAGAGAACATGCACATACTTTCCACCGTATGGAAATGTTTCCAATAACAACGACTGCAAAACCTTCGCATGCACAACATTTTAGCTAGGAGGTGTTTTAAAAGACGGAGGAGGCCAGAGAAAAATGATCAAACTTTCCCACTTCAGCGCTACTGAAAATTCATGATTCATCCACATCCTGCTGATGCAAACGCTAACAGCTACATAACCTATACTTAGATGTACGTTCGGTGAACCTCACCTCACCACGGCCCTCAACCTGCACGATCTAAAAACGCCGGAGTCGCATTTTGCTTATTTTCATGGCGTACACATGGAAATTTTTGGTCATGTGACCACTCGATTGAGGCTACACAAAAACACGATTTACATAAAAACCCAGAGAACTTCACACACAAGCACGATATGAACACCCACAGCATGCGTGACACCCACAGCAGCACAAAACTGGTTTATATTTTGTTATTGTGGGTCAGAGAGTTCCCGAACGGTGTAATATCAGGTTGAGGAAGAACGAGTTTGGCAGGAACACCTCACCCTGTGGGAAAGCTGATGCTGCCGTCACTGCTGCTGCTGCTGCTACTGCTTTCAGGGTTTCCACTGTTTTCTTAACCTCCAGAAAAATCCAAAGTAGCAACAGAGCAACATTTGCAAGATTTTGTGTAGAGTTTGATGGGTATGAAATCATCCTTCAGAAAAGCATTATATAACATCACACCACAGCTATACAACAACTATAACTATTAAAACAGAACAGTGATGATTAAACCTAATTTAATAAAGTTTGTTACTGAATTATATAATTATATGCACCCCCCCCGGCCATTTTATATATTTATATATATTTATATATATATATATACACACACACACACACACACACACACACACACACACACATTATATATCATCTGGCTGACTTTTTTTTTTAACATTTTGTTCTTCTATGAGAGGAAAAAATAAAGTGTGCTTGGTGATAGAAAAACATTATAACTGTAACTTCTATAACATAAGCAACAACAGGAACTCACATGTTTCACACTTATTCTACACCATTTGGCAGAACCATGAACAATAAACGTGTACAAATAATCATCTTCAGGCAAGTATCTATTAGTGAGACACTGCTTCAGTAAGTCAGGTTACATCACAACAATCACAACAACCTGTCATTGATTATTTTCCTTTCTAAAGTTCACCTTGTGACATTTTTCCCTCATCTTTGAAGATCTTATCTTAAACTAGCGCCAGTTCGATTGCTGGACCGTTAAAGTCACTCGGCTGACTGTTTAACTGTGTACATGGAAATATCTTTTCATTTTTTTGTGATTAAGAAACAACATCCCAACGTCTTGGGCTCATCCCAGGAATCAGTCACAGTATAGTCAAACTGAACATCATTCCAACACAGTATATAGTAGCTTTACTATTCAGTAAACAGTTGTA
Organism: Tachysurus vachellii; assembly: GCF_030014155.1. Lineage (NCBI taxonomy): Eukaryota > Metazoa > Chordata > Actinopteri > Siluriformes > Bagridae > Tachysurus > Tachysurus vachellii. Next base: position 3,709,009 of record NC_083478.1, on the reverse strand, counting down.
CATGAGAAATGATGTAGAATGAAAGAAAGAAAGAAAGAAAGAAAGAAAGAAAGAAAGAAAGAAAGAAAGTGTATAGTTGTATTGTACAATCACTGTCCCTATATGTGTTAATTTCTGCGGTTATTTATGCAATATATATATATATATATATATATATATATATATATATATATACATATACACACACACACCAGTATGATGTCATCAATCCTACATCATCTGTACATCTTATAACATTTTGATCTTGGGACATTTTATGCAGTACATAAAATGCAGTACATTTTACTACAGTACATTTTATAGCCCAGTGCAACAACAAGGATAAGTAGTTTTCTCTATAAGAGTGTAATAATACAGCTTGTGCTGTTAGACACTGCAGGACTTCTTATTGTCACTGTGAAATGAGTCCAGAGAGCAAATCAATAAAAAACCAACCCCAGCCTTAGGGACCTCAGAGCACTTCTCCAGGACAATTCCCACTACAAGCACTAAAGCAGTGTAGAGAAACTAAGCTTTTGTGTCACCTTACCCGGATAATCGTGGTGTTGGTTGTTGCAGAAGAGCAGAGAATCTGACTGTCAGTGAGCTCGAGCGCTGAAACGCTCCAGTATTTACCTGCACAAACACACACGCCGGCGCGCGCGAGCGCACACACACCGAGGATAGAGCTTGAGTTTGTTTTCCAGCGAAACACCGAGTTCAGCGCGACGACATTGCTGAGGAAGTGTGTGTGAGTGCGTATTTTGGTTGTGCTCCGTCTTCGTTTAGAGTGACTGAGTGGCTGACAAACTCACAACCAGCCACTCCTTCTGTGTGTAGAGCACCGCCTAGAGAGAGAGAGAGAGAGAGAGAGAGAGAGAGAGAGAGAGAGAGTGTGGGGAGGGAGAAAGAGAGAAAGAGAGAGAGAGAGAGAGAGAGAGAGAGAGAGAGAGAGAGAGAGAGAGCGAGAGAGAGAGAGCGAGCGTGTGGGGAGAGAGAGTGTGTGTGTGTGGGGAGGGAGAAAGAGAGAAAGAGAAAGAGAGAGAGAGAGAGAGAGAGAGAGAGTGTGTGTGTAGAGAGAGAGTGTGTGTGAAGAGAGAGAGAGAGAGAGAGAGAGAGAGAGAGCGTGTGGGGAGGGAGAAAGAGAGAGAGAGAGAGAATGTGTGTGGGGAGGGAGAAAGAGAGAGAGAGAGAGAGAGAATGTGTGTGTGGTGAGAGAGAGAGAGAGAGAGAGAGAGAGAGAGAGAGAGAGAGAGAGAGAGAGCGTGTGGGGAGAGAGAGTGTGTGTGTGTGGGGAGGGAGAAAGAGAGAGAGAGAGAGAGAGAGAGAGAGAGTGTGTGTAGAGAGAGAGTGTGTGTGGAGAGAGAGAGAGAGAGAGAGAGAGCGTGTGGGGAGAGAGAGTGTGTGTGTGGGGAGGGAGAAAGAGAGAGAGAGAGAGAGAGAGAGAGAGAATGTGTGTGTGGTGAGAGAGAGAGATAGAGAGAGAGAGAGAGTGGGGAGAGAGAGAGAGTGTGTGTGTAGAGAGAGAGTGTGTGTGGAGAGAGAGAGAGAGAGAGAGAGAGAGTGTGTGTGTTTAGAAATTTCACTGACACGCACATAGCATTCTATCACACACTGAAACAACAATAAGCAGGATTAAAACAACTGCAATCACAAGCAAATACTCAACACAAGGGGATAGGGTTTGTGTGTGTGTGTGTGCGTGTGTGTGTGCGTGCGTGTGTGTGATGAAACAAAATGATAGTGAATAGAAAGCAATCAGAAAAGTGAATGTGTAAGTGCTCCCAAGTGAGATGCAAAAAGATGTTTCAGTGAGATGGTTTTGAAAAAAAACTAAACCATGATGTGACAAAACAACAAACTACACACCAGGAGACCTGTCACACACTACATAATCCACCATGTATGGTTTTAACACACACCTCTGTCCTGGTGATCATTAATGAAAACAAGGTGTAACACATGTGGTTGTTATATACAGAAGAAAGAAAAACAGAAACGTTACTGACGTGATGGGCGTGGTCTTTTATGTTTGACCCCGCCCCCTTTCACAATGCATGCAGGCTTAATGATAACAATGTAATTAAGATAATCTAAATCATATCCTATGGCCTTCACACTCACCAAATTTCCAGATTTCTGTAAAAGTTTGAAAAACCGTCACGCTGACGGAGGACTATATTTACAAATTTAACAATTTTACATGCTGATTTAAGTGAATAATTTCAAAGGGACTGAAGCAGCTAATGGCATGTTATAATTTTTATAATTATAAATAATTTATTTTTATTGTTAATTATTTTTCATATTTTTTTAAATAAATAAATTTATACACATGAAAAACAAAAAAAATACATTATTTGTAAACATTATTATTATTATTATTATTATTATTATTATTATTATTATTATTATTATTATTTTATGTATTAGTTTTGTAGACTTCATTTATCAGGATGCTGTTTGTTTCCCATTTGTCGTATTACTCAACTCTAGTGGACATTACTGTAATTGTTCAAATGCTGGCCAGTTAGTTGTTTAAGTACAAACAAGTGATTAAAAAAACAACACAACAATGTACTGATGGTAGAAGTGATAGTCTGACTATTGCTGGGGTCCTATAGGGGTCATATAGCATTATGGGGTCCTATGGGGGTCCTATAGCATTAGAGGTCCTATGGGGGTCATATAGGATTAGGGTTCCTATAGCATTATGGGGTCCTATGGGGGTCATATAGCATTATGGGGTCCTATGGGGGTCCTATAGCATTAAGGGTCCTATGGGGGTCATATAGGATTAGGGGTCCTATAGCATTATGGGGTCCTATAGCATTAGGGGTCCTATGGGGGTCATATAGCATTAGGGGTCCTACAGGGGTCCTAAAGCATTAGGGGTTCTATAGGGGTCCTATAGCATTAGGTCTTAAAACACTTGTGCGGCGTGAACAAAAGATGGTCCTACAGGGGTCCTATAGCATTAGGGGTCCTATAGCATTTAGGGGTCCTATGGGGGTCCTATAGCATTAGGGGTCCTATAGGGGCCTTATAGTTTTAGGGGTCATATGGGGGTCCTATAGTATTAGGGGTCCTATAGCATTAGGGGTCCTATAGGATTCCTATAGAAATAGGGGTCCTATGGGGGTCATATAGCATTAGGGGTCCTATAGGGGTCCTAATTGCCATTATTTTATTTATACTTAAAGTATTCATCGCCTCTTATTTGTTTTTATTTAAGTATCAGCTCATATTTCATGTCCCGTGTCCTTTCCCCTTCAGTGAATTGCTTGCCATTAAACATTTGTAAACCCAACAGCAAAACCATTAACCTCGGCAGCTCGGCTCCACATACCGTATAACGATAAACACGTACACGGTGTAGTGATGAGATCAGTGAGAAACTCGTTACATGTTCGGAAATAAATATCTGTTTATTAATATTGTCCAAAAAACACACACAACACAAAAAGCGACAGAGGTAAACGGTGCCACATCCAGAACGACAGTCTAATGTGGAAATAAAAGGGAAACCGTCCAGCTTGACTGCGACAGGATGAAAAACCTGGAGAAACACAAAGCATCAGTCCCACATCACGTCATAGCTCCTTCTCTTCTCCGTGTAACCACAACCATGCTGTAGGGAAGGAAACATCAGCGCCAAACCTTAGGTACCACATGTAGTCATGGATACGAGAGGCCTAAGATATAAAGCAGAAAATATCTAGAATATGTTCACATGTTGATTATTCTTGATTATTAGTCAAGACGTAGAATTCACAGTATAACTGACTCGGAAACAAACGCGTCAGTATTACGGACTCTTTCTTGTAACTTTATAGAAGTTTGTCATCCAATTCTTTCTGGGTTCTGAGCACACGGTGTGTGTAAAGAGCGTGAAATACAGAAATCCTGATTTAAAAAAACAGAATAAGTCTCGATCACGTCAAGACAACGTTAGTGCGTCGTGAAACAACAGCCAATCAGTTTACCACACAAGCTGCCTCTAATTTGCATATTAATAAATTGTTAGAAACGATATGCTGATCGTAAATATGCAGCGTTTCAATGCGTAATTTTCACTAAGGATATTTTTATTTAAGCATTGTTTAAAATAGAATAAAAACGTCAAATGTAAAAAAATAAATAAATTAAAAAAATGATATTTTCGGCACTAGTATGTCAGTTTAAAAGTCAAAAAGTTTTAAAAAATAAAATGTATTTAAAAAAAAAAGTGACAACTTTTCTGCAGAAACAAGAAGCTGAATTATTTATTTTATGGTCACTTATTTTTTTATTATTTCTTTATTCATTTATAATTATTTTACATCATTTTAATGTTTAGAAGAATTAATTTTGAAATTTCTAATTACATTTTCCTTCCGTTTTCCTATTTATCATTTTGAGAGCAAAGGGCAACATCATGAAATACCGATTTGCTTTTTCCTCCCTGTATGAACTTCATTTAAATTTCTTTGCTTCAGTGATTTTTAGTTTCCTCTTATTGTCCCGCTGTGTTGTTGAACAAAGTGCGGGTTTTACACCTCCACACGTACACAAGTCACGTTAAATATTCTCCATGACTAATTCGAAAATAAATCCCTCTGACGTGGTCATCTGGACACGCGAGTCTGAAGAGGAACGAACAAAACGACATACACCATCAGGGTATGAGAGACAGTTCATGTTTTTCTTTGCATAAAATATATATATATATATATGGGCACAATGAGCAAAACTCACAAAAACACTTGTGTGGTGTGAACAAAAGACGACTGCAGCACGTGTTACAGCAGAGCGTCGTTTAAAATCAACTATATACAGCCAAAAAAACAAAACAAAAAACATATATATATATATATATATATATATGTATGTATATATGTATGTATATGTATATATATATATATATGTATGTATATATATATATATATATATATATATATATATATATATATATATATATATATATAAAAATAATACACACACATACATACATACATACATACATACACATATATATATATATATGCAAATAAATTCTCAAATTCGTCACTATTCGTTTTTTTTTTTTTTTTTTTTAAACAGAGTGATCAATTACACAAAATATAAAGAAGTAAAAACACTAAGTGGCATCGAGGAGAAGAAAGATGGACTAGTGGCTGGATCTGATCAGATACGAAGCCCGGGCAGAGATTTGATCTACTTCGACTGTAAAAAAAACGTGACATATTTCCTGTCATAGACCTCGATTCTTTCAGTCATCACGATTCTAGTTATTTAAATAAAATAGGAACTGATTACGACATCCTCGAACCTGACACACTTCCTTAATGAATCAGTAACGTGAGCTTATTTTCTGATGGAATTTTTATTATTTTTTTTTTTTTTTTTTAAAAACGCCATGAGGTTCGGGGAAAGAAGAAAAAAAAAAATCGAGCGCGCGAAAAGCGGAAACGTGACGTCGCGCTTAGAAACGGTATTTAACAGAAATAAATCGCACACCGCAGCCGTGAAGTCGGAGTTCAGAGGCGATCGACGATTACAGCCCACATGGATTTCGCTCTCCGGTTTCTCCTCCTGTTCGTTCGCTTAAGTGCCAGCAGTTTAGCGGATGTCAAAAAGATTATGTTCCTTCTTTCTGAGGTCTGTGCTGCGCGGGCTGATTTTTCTGAGCCGCACCGAATCACGGCTTTAATCGCGATCGGCTGCCGCGGCTGAAGCTTAGGTGTAAAATCACAGATGTAAAACGCACAGGAAATATCCTCATTATATACGTTTAAGACACTTAATGTATATAACGTAAATATTTATATAGAATATGATCTATAAATAACATACGAGCTATCCCCTAAATCCGAGGCGATCTTCACTAGCTTCTGTAATGGTGCCTTTAATCCTCACGAGCGAAAGGAAAAAAACAAACAAAAACAAAGAAAAACGTCTTAGCTATTCTACAATACCAAGAATAGATAGCATATATGTTTATATTTCTTCCATAAATCTTCCGTATTTATTTACAAAGAACAAATGAGATCAGTTATACAAGTATTACAGACTCGGAAGAAAAGGACGTTTTGTGAAACAGCCTTAAACAACGAAGTGGTAAAGAGACTCGGGTTCATTCAGTCAGTGGTGATTAATGAAGAAGCTCCAGCATTTCTTTGTGGTTTACATTTCAGGTTGGTGGTTGTATTTTCAGGGTTTGCTTTTATATATATTTTTTATTTTCTTTTAAGGCAACAGGACGGCTGGAGGTTTTCATCATCAGCGCAAACGCAGTTCTGTTCCTTCATACACCATTTTTCTTCCCTGTTGGTTGATAAACCTTCTTTATGAGGTAAAGATCTAAAAACTGTAGTGTTTTTTTTATTTTCTCCCTTAAAACTCATCCAGTCCTGACTATAAGATTTCCTCCACTCCGTGAGCGAAGATCATGACTAATCCCGGCTCCAGGATCATGTCCTCGCCCATGTGCTGGTTCTCACACGCCATCACCACCACGGCTTGTTTGCCCGGGATGCGTTTGGCCACGTAGTTCTCGTAGTAGCGGCGGTTCATTTGGCGCGTCTCCAGCGTGGCCAGGCCTTGAGGCCAGTTGCGCTCGTGGGCGTTCTCGATGAGCTCGTTGACAATGGAGAGAGGACATCCGCTGTCGATGAGCGAGCGCTTGATGACGGCCTGCAGGACGGCGTCGGGAGTCGAGATCATACCTCCCCAGCGCGTCACACGGGCAGGCTGCAGTGAGTTCACCCACCTGGACAGAGAGTAACGACAACGTTAAAAAAATAAATAACAAAAACAAAAAAGCAACAGCAACTCATCTTCTCCAAAATGTGTCATGAACTGAAACAGACTTAACTGGGATTATATCCCATAATATTTCAGATGAAGGGGGGGAAAAAAAAAAAAAAACAACACCATTTTCGCACAATTATTTACAAATAAACGCCATTAAAAGTTTAAAACTGTATCCGTTTCAGCAGAGCTTCTGCACTAAAATTTGTACTTTTGTAGATTATTACGCTTCAAATAATCAAATCAAATCAAATCTTCTGCTTTAGCTTGCTAATGAAAAATCAGAGCGTTTATCAGTAGCTGGGTTCACTGCTCTATGTTGCCCCCTTGTGGAATAATACAGACAACACAATCTTTCATTTCACTTACTGTAATTTTTTTAACACTGACTGTAGATTTATTCTCGCAGGATTAGGAGATTATATTTGACACCTTTGTGGATGCCTGAGGTTTTTTTCCTCTCTATGAGCTGAATTAGAGGCTTCACGGAATCTGTGACACTGTGATAAGATTCGATTCACAAGGCACCGATTCATCTGAAGATACCGCAGAATCGGATATGATTCAATTTTTGAATCATCCATCCATCCAATCATCCATCCATCCATCCATCCATCCATCCATATCAGCCAGCCATCCATCCAATCAGCCAGCCATCCAACTAATCAGCCAGCCATCCACCCACCCAATCAGCCAGCCATCCATCTAATCATCCATCCATCCATCCATCCATATCAGCCAGCCATCCATCCAATCAGCCAGCCAGCCATCCACCCACCCAATCAGCCAGCCATCCACCCACCCAATCAGCCAGCCATCCACCCACCCAATCAGCCAGCCATCCACCCACCCAATCAGCCAGCCATCCACCCACCCAATCAGCCAGCCATCCACCCACCCAATCAGCCAGCCATCCACCCACCCAATCAGCCAGCCATCCAATCATCCATCCACCCACCCAAATAGCCAGCCATCCAATCATCCATCCATCCATCCAATCATCCATCCATCCATCCATCCAATCATCCATCCATCCATCCATCCATCCATCTAAATCATCCATCCATCCATCCATCCATCTAAATCATCCATCCATCCATCCATCTAAATCATCCATCCATCCATCCATCTAAATCATCCATCCATCTAAATCATCCATCCATCCATCCATCCATCTAAATCATCCATCCATCTAAATCATCCATCCATCTAAATCATCCATCCATCTAAATCATCCATCCATCCATCCATCTAAATCATAAATCCATCCATCCATCTAAATCATCCATCCATCCATCCATCTAAATCATCCATCCATCCATCCATCTAAATCATCCATCCATCCATCCATCTAAATCATCCATCCATCCATCTAAATCATCCATCCATCCATCTAAATCATCCATCCATCCATCCATCCATCTAAATCATCCATCCATCTAAATCATCCATCCATCTAAATCATCCATCCATCCATCCATCTAAATCATCCATCCATCTAAATCATCCATCCATCTAAATCATCCATCCATCTAAATCATCCATCCATCCATCCATCCATCTAAATCATCCATCCATCTAAATCATCCATCCATCCATCCATCTAAATCATCCATCCATCCATCCATCTAAATCATCCATCCATCCATCCATCTAAATCATCCATCCATCCATCCATCTAAATCATCCATCCATCCATCCATCCATCTAAATCATCCATCCATCTAAATCATCCATCCATCTAAATCATCCATCCATCTAAATCATCCATCCATCCATCCATCCATCTAAATCATCCATCCATCCATCCATCTAAATCATCCATCCATCCATCCATCTAAATCATCCATCCATCCATCTAAATCATCCATCCATCCATCTAAATCATCCATCCATCTAAATCATCCATCCATCCATCCATCTAAATCATCCATCCATCTAAATCATCCATCCATCTAAATCATCCATCCATCCATCTAAATCATCCATCCATCTAAATCATCCATCCATCCATCCATCTAAATCATCCATCCATCCATCTAAATCATCCATCCATCCATCTAAATCATCCATCCATCCATCTAAATCATCCATCCATCCATCCATCCATATCATCCATCCATCCATCCAATCATCCATCCAATCATCCATCCAATCATCCATCCAATCATCCATCCATCCATCTAATCATCCATCCATCCATCCATCCAATCATCCATCCAATCATCCATCCAATCATCCATCTAAATCATCCATCCATCTAAATCATCCATCCATCTAAATCATCCATCCATCCATCCATCTAAATCATCCATCCATCCATCCATCTAAATCATCCATCCATCCATCCATCTAAATCATCCATCCATCCATCCATCTAAATCATCCATCCATCCATCCATCCATCCATCTAAATCATCCATCCATCCATCCATCTAAATCATCCATCCATCTAAATCATCCATCCATCTAAATCATCCATCCATCCATCCATCTAAATCATCCATCCATCTAAATCATCCATCCATCCATCCATCCATCCATCTAAATCATCCATCCATCTAAATCATCCATCCATCTAAATCATCCATCCATCCATCTAAATCATCCATCCATCTAAATCATCCATCCATCCATTCATCCATCTAAATCATCCATCCATCCATCTAAATCATCCATCCATCCATCTAAATCATCCATCCATCCATCTAAATCATCCATCCATCCATCTAATCATCCATCCATCCATCCATCTAATCATCCATCCATCCATCTAATCGTCCATCTAATCATCCATCCAATCATCCATCCAATCATCCATCCATCCATCTAATCATCCATCCATCCATCTAATCATCCATCCATCCATCTAATCATCCATCCATCCATCTAATCGTCCATCCAATCATCCATCCAATCATCCATCCATCCATCTAATCATCCATCCATCCAATCATCCATCCATCCATCTAAATCATCCATCCATCTAAATCATCCATCCATCCATCCATCTAAATCATCCATCCATCCATCTAATCATCCATCCATCCATCTAATCGTCCATCTAATCATCCATCCAATCATCCATCCAATCATCCATCCATCCATCTAAATCATCCATCCATCTAAATCATCCATCCATCCATCCATCTAAATCATCCATCCATCCATCTAATCATCCATCCATCCATCTAATCATCCATCCAATCATCCATCCAATCATCCATCCAATCATCCATCCAATCATCCATCCAATCATCCATCCATCCATCTAATCATCCATCCATCCATCTAATCATCCATCCATCCATCTAATCATCCATCCATCCATCTAAATCATCCATCCATCCATCTAATCATCCATCCATCCATCCATCTAAATCATCCATCCATCTATCCATCCAATCATCTAATCCATCCTCTACACCGCTGATCCCACTGGGTTGCAGGAAACTCGGGGCACAACACACCCTGGGCAGGTTTCACTTAGCTCACACGTGCACACTGGCGATAATTCCGAGATGCCAATCAGCCTATAATGCATGTCTTTGGACTGGAGAGGAAACAGGAGAACCCTTAAAAAAAAATCCTAAAGCACAGGGAGAACATAGAAACTCCCTACACATTGTGGAGCTGGGCATCGAACCCCCAACCCTAAAGAAATGAGGGTGTGTTGTCATTTTTATACAGCAGTTCATTTTAGATTTATGTATGCTTCTAGGACAGCCTTTTAAAATCGAGGCACTGATCCAAATCGCTACACCTACATTAACAACCGGACACTTTTCTCTTTCACTAGAAATTCTGTAAGATGTTTGATTGTAGTGCTGAGGCTGAGCATAGCATTGTTGATTAGCATCATTACGGTATCATCATTAATAACACCTTGCACAAGAGCAGTGCTGGACACCTCAGTACTTCTGTAAGCAGAGTCAGAGGTACAGAGTCAGGACTGAGAAGGAGAGAACAGAAATAACACACTCACTCCAGGATCTCGTTGTACTCGATGCTCTCCTCCAGATTCTGCAGGTTGGGGTTTGCGCTCCGGATCGCTCTCATGTACGCTTTAAGGAGCTGGATGTCCCGTTTCTGCTCCAAACAAAACAAACAGCACAGTGTTTTCACCACACGGAAAAAAGGAGGTCAGGGACATGGCATTAACTTCCTTACTGTGTAGTGTGTGTGTATGTGTGTGTGTATGTATGTGCAGAACACTAACATGCATCATGATGGGCCTACAGTGTGTGTGTGTGTGTGTGTGTATGTATATACGAGTGTGTGTGTGTAGAACACTAACATGCATCATGATGGGCCTACAGTGTGTGTGTGTGTTTGTATGTGCAGAACACTAACATGCATCATGATTGGCCTATCGTGTGTGTGTGCGTGTGCAGAACACTAACATGCATCATGATGGGCCTACAGAGTGTGTGTGTGTGTGTGTGTGTGTGTGTGTGTGTGTGTGTGTAGAACACTAACATGCATCATGACGGGCCTGTCATGTGTGTGTATGAAACACTAACATGCATCATGATGGGCCTACCGTGTGTGTGTGTGTGTATGTGCAGAACACTAACATGCATCATGACGGGCCTGTCATGTGTGTGTATGAAACACTAACATGCATCATGATGGGCCTACAGTGTGTGTGTGTGTGTGTGTGTTTGTATGTGCAGAACACTAACATGCATCATGATTGGCCTATCGTGTGTGTGTGTGTGTGTGTGTGTATGTGCAG
>NC_083478.1:3632500-3690000 GCF_030014155.1 Tachysurus vachellii | reverse complement strand
CAGAGAGAGACAGAGAGAGAGAGAGACAGAGAGAGAGACAGAGAGAGAAACAGAGAGAGAAACAGAGAGACAGACAGAGAGAGAGACAGAGACAGACAGAGACAGAGACAGAGTATAGAACAGACTGTAGTTCAGAGACAGAGACAGACAGAGAGAGACAGAGACAGAGTATAGAACAGACTGTAGTTCAGAGACAGAGACAGACAGAGAGAGACAGAGACAGAGTATAGAACAGACTGTAGCTCAGAGACAGAGACAGACAGAGAGAGACAGAGACAGAGACAGAGTATAGAACAGACTGTAGCTCAGAGACAGACAGAGAGAGAAACAGAGACAGACAGAGAGAGACAGAGACAGAGTATAGAACAGACTGTAGCTCAGAGACAGAGACAGACAGAGACAGACAGAGACAGAGTATAGAACAGACTGTAGCTCAGAGACAGAGACAGACAGAGACAGACAGAGACAGTATAGAACAGACTGTAGCTCAGAGACAGAGACAGACAGAGACAGACAGAGACAGAGTATAGAACAGACTGTAGCTCAGAGACAGAGACAGACAGAGACAGACAGAGACAGAGTATAGAACAGACTGTAGCTCAGAGACAGAGACAGACAGAGACAGAGTATAGAACAGACTGTAGCTCAGAGACAGAGACAGACAGAGACAGACAGAGACAGAGTATAGAACAGACTGTAGCTCAGCTTGGCACTGGGCAGCTTCACACAACCCTGATGTTGAGTCTTGTTTGATTTTGTGCTTTGAGATTCTGGGACAATAAAAAGTTGACTTCAGAAGTGAACCGGAAGCAGAAGTACGAATAAGAAACTAACGACTCTTCATATAAACGTCCAGAGCGGATCTTTATGTTCTTCCTCCACACGTTTCACCCTCAGCTTCGTTTCTGACTCACCTGTAAATCCCATCTGCCAAACAAACGAGCGAGCGTGAATAATGCAGACGCAACACACCGTGTCATTAGTGCCCAAATTTAGCTCCTGTTTTCACTCAGAATTTCATTCAGGAGCGTACGAGCACTTATTAAATTGCACGTTGCCAGCTCCTCTCTCTCCTCCCACAGAAAGTGTGTCGGGCAAAATAAAAACACACGTGAAAGTGCAAATGCAAAAGGGGAAAATAAATAAATAAATCACGCTGTATTGTGGGAGAAAAACTGCAAAAAAATCACCTCGTTCGTCTGCAAATCCTCGCTCGCTTTGTTTCGTCTATTTAAATAGCTGCGTGTCGGGATGTTCAGCCAGGACTAATCCAGCCATTATCTGTATGAATCGGTGACATCAGCGCCAAACGAGACGGGCACGTCGACTGGCACACGGCCAGAAAGCTTTTACAACCGCAAGGCTTTAAGGACATCCAGCATCGTGCTCATTTTCCCAGAGAATCGTTAGAGACGTCAGAAATACGACTCCGTCGGCAGCACGACGAGGACCGGACCGGACCGGAGTGCTCCACTAATTCAAACAAACAAGCTTTTATTGAATTATGAGATTCCCAGCAGACACGTGCTGTAGCAGCTCATTCGGAGTTTGAAAAGGACGCGGCGCGAGACGTACAAAGCCGTGCTCCTCTTTGTCGAGCATCGGCGCCATCCTGTTTACAGCAACATTATAAAAATCAGAGAATTGCAGAAAGTCCAAGCTGAAAAAGACAGGGCACGTGGAGCATCACGACCGTCACACACACGTGATCGTGTTAAACTAAAGCTGTAGCTATCGAATATTTTAGTAATCGAGTATTTTACCGGAAATTTCATCGAGTAACCGAGTAATCGGATAAAATGTATTTTTGCGTAATTAAAGAGCGATAATAAATATACAAGAGAAAATAAGACGGGTCTCTTAAAACGAATAACCAATTGGTGTCTTTTTTTTTTTTAATTTAGAAAAAATTTTTGTTTATTTTTTTTAAATGCATAGTATACACTGCATACAACAATATTTTCTATCAAAAATAAACCTTTAGATATTACCCATCGGTTCTCTGTCTGTACTTGTACTGTGAACAGTGACAAAGTTGACTGAGAAGAATTAAGTACATTTAAGTGTAAAACATTCTGGGTTTTAAAATGAACCCTTTTTCTGAGATGCAAAAACAAAAAAATTAATTACTTTCAAATTACTTTTTTAAAGAATCAAAACTAAAGCATACATTAAAATAAATAATAATAATAATAATAATAATAATAATCATAATAATAATCATAATACAAAAATACTGGACGACGTGCTGTTGTGGTGTGTCAGCTCGATCTTGTAATGGACACACGCCACGGCGTTTTATTTACTTTTCAATTTGAAATGATCCCAAAACTTGGACATTTTCTGTCGTTTTCTCCTGTTTGTTTCTTCTCTTTGCTCATTGACATTGAGATCGTGACCTTACATTTTGCAGCCCGCATTAGTACGCGCCCGCGCCCTCAAATCAAAAGACCGCCAACTCCTCGCATCTCCTTCAGCTTTGACGTAAGCGCGTTTCTCTCACACACACACACACACACACACACACGCTTTAAAATGAATTAAAAGAGGCTTCGAGACAGAGGAATTTGCCTCGATACATTTTTGTAATCGAGTTACTCAAGGAGGGAGGCACGGTGGCTTAGTGGTTAGCACGTTCGCCTCACACCTCCAGGGTCGGGGTTCGATTCCCGCCTCCACCTTGTGTGTGTGGAGTTTGCATGTTCTCCCCGTGCCTCGGGGGTTTCCTCCGGGTACTCCGGTTTCCTCCCCCGGTCCAAAGACATGCATGGTAGGTTGATTGGCATCTCTGGAAAATTGTCTGTACTGTGTGATTGAGTGAGTGAATGAGAGTGTGTGTGTGCCCTGTGATGGGTTGGCACTCCGTCCAGGGTGTATCCTGCCTTGATGCCCGATGACGCCCGAGATAGGCACAGGCTCCCCGTGACCCGCTCACTCACTCAGTGAGTGAGTGTGAGTTACTCAAGGATTCGTTTCAGCCCCATGTTAAACATATCTTTAGATTTTACTCCCTTTTTGCTCTAATAACCTTCAATCTGCAAAGAAGGCTTTGCACTAGATGTTGAAGGTTGGCTGTGGAGATAAGAGCATTAACGATGTCAGGAACTGATAGACATCTGGGTTCAAGCAGCGTTCCGTTTCATCTTAAAGATGTTCAATGGGGTCGAGTCACTCGATTTCTTCCACTGCGTCCACATGGAGTTCTGGGCTTTGTTCACAGGAGCATTGTCATGTCTGGAACAGGGTTTGGGTCTCTTAGTTCCAGTGAAGAGAAATTCTAAAGCTTCAGCATACAGAGACGTTCTAGACCGGTGGTTTTCTGAGCGCAACCCACTTTTTGTTTCATCGGATAAAGATGAATAACATCGATGTCTTGGACTACTGACTCTGTGGCAGAAATCTCCATATCTAATCAACATTCCAGTAATCTACGATGGCTGTAAACCACAAACTGCTAAATTTTTCCTAGCAGTTAATTAGCATAGTTAAGTTGCATCACTTTTTCGAAACAAACGGTCAAAAAATAAATAAATAAAATAAAATAAATAAAAGCCCAGATCGTTAGTTTTCCTTACTGAAAACCTTCCCCCCAGAAACAGCTGATCTTTACTCTGTCTATTATTATCCACAGGATTCTGACTGTCCAACAGGCAAGACCACCGAAGTACGCAGTGATTACAACAGAAACAACATTTCCATTTAATTTCACGCCGCTTCACAATGAACGAACCCTTACGTACGAAACGTCTGGAGATTTGTGGATATAAAACAAGCAGAGACAGGAAAAAGCTTTCAACGCTAGATGAGTCATTTCTCAAAACAAACACGTCCACGATAACACTCGGACCGCACGGCTGACTCGAACTCGCGACACGACGAGGAGGGGGGAAAAAAAAATAAATAAACAGTCGTACCTCACTAAAGCCTCATGTTTTCCTGCTGCTCGGTCTTCCTCAGGGGTCAGATGCGGTGAGTGAGTGAGTGAGTCCTCCTACGGAAACCTCATCACGCCTCTCTGAGGAAAAACACAACACAAAACCTCCATTACTGTCCATTAAAGGCATAAAAAACACCATGTTCAGCCAGATGGAGCATTAAAGCAACTTTAAAAATATAAATAAATAAATAAAAAATAAACCTTTTTGAACTTTCTGAATTCTAGTCATCTTTTTTCCCCCCCATCATGTATTTTCAATGTACAGATTTCATGTTCGTTTATAAAAATAAATAAATATATATATATATTTTAAAAAGTGCTTTCTGGGAACTATTATTTTTATTTATTTATTTATTTATTTATTATCATTGTTTAAATGTTTAAATAGACAATTTCATTTGTTTCCCTCATTGAAAGAAAAGATGCTTGCAGATTTAAGCTGCATACAAAAAATCAACAGAACTTCTAACGTCAATCTTCAAAATAAAAAATAAACAACAACTAAAAAACAAACAACAAATAAAAGGACAGAATTCCTTCTCAGGAACTTTGAACGCTCTCCTCACCAGAGTTTGAGGTTCCCACTGCTGCGAAAAGTCGAATGCAGAATTACTGTCATTATTTTAAATGTCACTAATAATTAACATTTAAATTGAAGGTGTTTATAAAAAAAAAATGCAGTTGACAATCATCAGAAACCACAAAGCGAACAATTAATCATCATCATCATCATCATCGTAACGTAGCAGGACTAATGTAATTGTTCTGATTAAGACTGTAAGAACATGAATGACAGAGACGTATCCTGCTTCCCCATTCTCTCGATTTCCCTCATACGCAGCCATTACTGCTGTTTCTCCAGCAATACAGATCGTAATTGTTCACGCAAAGCAGATGAAATAGAAGAGCACTTATAGCACGAACGACCTAATGGGCTCTCGACGCTGGAGACCGAGAGTAAACAGGATCTAAGGAAGACAAGGATGTGAAGTGAAAAGAGAAGAAAGAAAGAAGAAAGTCTGATCTTATACAGTTCAGTAAAAATTAGACGCTCCACACACACGCGCACTTCGCTTCATCCTACTGAATAGAAACAGCTCCAGAACTGAGACAGACAAGGGACGGAGACAGGTACAGACAGACAGCGAGGCACAGACAGGTACAAACAGACAGCGAGGCACAGACAGGTACAGACAGACAGCGAGGCACAGACAGGTACAGACAGACAGCGAGGCACAGACAGGTACAGACAGACAGCGAGGCACAGACAGGTACAGACAGACAGCGAGGCACAGACAGACAGCGAGGCACAGACAGGTACAGACAGACAGCGAGGCACAGACAGGTACAGACAGACAATGAGGCGCACACAGGTACAGACAGACAGCGAGGCACAGACAGACAGCGAGGCACAGACAGGTACAGACAGACAGCGAGGCACAGACAGGTACAGACAGACAGCGAGGCACAGACAGGTACAGACAGACAGCGAGGCACAGACAGGTACAGACAGACAGCGAGGCACAGACAGGTACAGACAGACAGCGAGGCACAGACAGGTACACGGGCAGAGAGCGGGGCGAAGGCAGGTACACGGGGCAGGCGGGGAGCGGGCAGACAGACAGCGGGGAGCGGGCAGACAGGTACACGGGCAGACAGCAGGGCGCAGTCAGACAGCGGGGTGCAGGCAGACAGGTACACAGGTAGACAGCGGGGCCCAGACAGAGGGGCCCAGACAGAGGGGCCCAGACAGAGGGCATATTAAGAATGTACACAAGTAATAATTTTCCTAATGTAAACAACAAAATCGTTTTGAAGAAAACCCCCACACTTCTCCTTCCTGCCAGAACATTTTAAGAGTGCAATAATACACAAAGTAATGATCCTGGGAATTCAAGAGAATCCCATCACTGAAAAAAAGTGAACTGCAGGAGAAACGAGTGCTGGGATTTGAGCTCCTGAACCCAAGCAGCTATAAATCTGTTCAGCGATTATTTTTCTGCTCTTTAAAGCCCCCGTGGCTTTTTGTGTGGATCTTCCCGGCTGTTTGAGGTTTGTGCGAGAGGGGGGTCGTGTGACCTGATTTCAGCGAGGCCTGCTCAGAATGCGCTGCTCACCACACAACACCATTTAAATGCCATTTCATCTTTAAGCTCAGTGCAGCCGGCCGTACCGCGTCCATCAGACTCAGCCCCGAGTAAAACAGCGTTACGATCCGCAAAGTGATTGATCGCGGCCGGCAGTCCTAATGCGGAGCGGTACACGCTGTTAGCGCTCGGGGATAAATTATTGATCGTCAACCTCAGCCTTTTGGAAAGACAGAGATGCATGAAGCAATTATCTTTTCTCTTCCAGACCATCAGCGCACTAACAACAAAAGCACAGAGCTTTCCAGCTTCCTGCGAGGATAAACAGCGATAAATATTTAGGGCTGATAAATGCAGGAATACAGAACAGCATGTACAGCTTTAACTCGTGCTAACTTCTACACAAATAAGCAAAAAAGAAATTTACATAAAACAATGAACAAACTTTTAATAGATTCTAATTATTTCTCGCTTTTTTATATTTTCCCAGAACAATGTTAAGGTTTATTCCTCTTACATCACAGCAATTTGCAAACCTTGGCTATTTTTAGGTATTAAAGCACACCGTTTTTCTCCGTTTATTGCTACAATGCACATAACGGTGCGTCAGAAAAACAAGTTAGTTCTAGACGCTTGTTTCTATAGAAATGATAATGCATCGTTACAGAAAGGTGGGGCACGGTGGCTTAGTGGTTATCACGTTCGCCTCACACCTCCAGGGTTGGAGGTTCGATTCCCGCCTCCACCTTGTGTGTGTGGAGTTTGCATGTTCTCCCCGTGCCTCGGGGGTTTCCTCTGGGTACTCCGGTTTCCTCCCCCGGTCCAAAGACATGCATGGTAGGTTGATTGGCATCTCTGGAAAAATTGTCCATAGTGTGTGATTACGTGAGTGAATGAGTGTGTGTGTGTGTGTGTCCTGCGATGGGTTGGCACTCCGTCCAGGGTGTATCCTGCCTTGATGCCCGATGACGCCTGAGATAGGCACAGGCTCCCCGTGACCCGAGGTAGTTCGGATAAGCGGTAGAAAATGAGTGAGTGAGTGAGTGAATGAGTGAGTGAGTGAGTGAGTGAGACAGAAAGACAGACAGAAACCTTGATTGACTGACAGAAAGCCAGACAGCTAGAGACAGACAGACACACCGCTCGACAGATAGACAGCTAAATTAACAGACAGGCAGGCCATGTTTTATTCCTATTATACCACAGCAATTTGCCAAAATTAGCCAGTTAAGCTTATTTGAGCAATTTTACATAATTCAAGCTTAAATTTTTAATAATTTAAGCTTAAATTTTAAATTATTTAAACTTATTTACAACTACAATCGTTTAAGTTTAAGTTAGCTATTTAAGCGTTTTTAAATTAGCTAATTAAGCAAATTGCCAAAATTAGCTATTTATCAAAACAATCAATTCTAATTCATGTTGTAATTTTAAGATTATGTTTTTAAAGAAATGAATATTTAGCGAACACATAGAATGCTTTTGAGATGTACCGTACTAAACCATCACAACGGGCTTAAGCCTGCGATGTACAAATGAGCGCTCTAATGAAATTTATTTGTATAGTGACAAATCGTGGGTTGCCGGTCCACAAGAGGACGTGACGATCACACACGTTCACACTTGAGTGTTGGGAGAAAAACAGATACCCCGAAGAAAAACCACACGGACGCTCGTCCTGGACTCCACAAGACCTCTGATGGTGTGTTGTAGTATCTAGCACCAAGCCGTTAGCAGCAGATCCTTTTTGTCCTGCAAGGTGTGAGGTGGGGCCTCAATTTATCTGAATTGTTAGTCCAGAACATCCCACATACGTTCGATCGGTTTGGGATCTGGGGAAATTGAAGCCGGGTCAACACCTTTGTCATGCTCTGTGGCAGAAATGATCCTGCTAAGAGAGGCTGTTGACATTAGGGAATAACGTCGTCATGATCTTGGTCTGCAATAACGTTTAAGTAGGTGCTGTGTGTCCTAGTAACATCCAGGACACAATGTTTCCCAGCAGAACATTGCTCAGATCATCACAACACCCCTGCATACTGGGCCATGCGGACTCCTACAAGACCTGCTGTTTTGGAGATGATCTGAACCAGTCATCTAGACATCACAATATGGTCTTTGTCAAAGTCACTCGGATCCTCACGCTAGTCCATTTTTCCTGCCTCGAACACATTAACTCTAAAACTGACTGTTTCCCTGCTACAGTAATGTATCCCAACCCTGGACAGGTGGCGTTGTTACGAGATCGTTTTACTCACGTCAACAATATGTGGATGTCAGTAAATCACAACAGATTCAGCTTGACGAGTTACATATTTTTTATTCATAATATTTAATAAGTTACCATAAAAGGTTTTTTTTTTAATCGCAAAAGAGGGCGACCTCTTTTCCAACCAAAACTATCCTGAAAAAGGACCCTTGATTTCCAAGCACACTTGAGCACTTAAGGTAGGTCAGTAGTTAAGGTGTTGGACTACTGATTAGAAGGTCATGGGTTTGAATCCCACATCCACCAAGCTGCCACTGCTGGGCCCCTGAGCAAGGCCCTTAACCCGCAATTGCTCAGTTGTATAAAAATGAGATAAAATGTAAGTCGGGCTACCGATCGGAAGGTTGAGTGTTCACAATGTCCACAGGGCGGCCACTGTTGGGCCCCTGAGCATGGCCCTTAACCTAAAAATGAGATGAAATAAGTCACTCTGGATAAGAACGTCTACTAAGATGCTGGAAATATTTGTGGGCATGTGGTAGCCTAGTGGTTAAGGTGTTGGGAGGTCCGATCGGAAGGTCATGGGTTTGAATCCCACGTCCACGGAGCTGCCACTGCTGGGCCCCTGAACAAGGCCCTTAACCCGCAATTGCTCAGTCGTATAAAAAACGAAATAAAATTGTAAGTCACTCTGGAATTAGAATCGAAAGCCAAGTTACGATGCAATTATTTAATTATTTACCATTCCTATGTATTTGGGGGCGTGTCTAAGAAAAAAAAATGACTGACAGGAACTCGATCTAAATACAAACCTACAATAGGAGTCCAAACTGAGACACATTATTATACACTGATATTCATGATGTTAATCTACAACGTTTTCAACATTACGTGTACTAGTAAAATATTATAAATGTGAACTGTTGTGTCTTTAAGGAAGCAAAAACAAAACAAAAACATGTTGTCAGACTCAGTGGCGTTGTGTCTCAGTTTAAACCCCTTCTTTAAACCGGAAGAATTCATAAAAGACCTAAACATATAAATATACATATAATAATCGTGTTGTGAGGTAAAAAAAAAAAAAAAAACCTTCATAATAAACAGCATAAATCTATAAAAGTCGCTTTATTGCTACTTTTATGTTCACTAATCACGTGACTAGCCAGCTAGCTACAGATAACACCAAATAATATAAATATCTAACATTTATAACAGGTGAGATTTGTCCCTGGAATATATTTAAGCTTTAATTTTTTTTTTAATTCATAGCCAAAAGTATAATAATTCACGTATCTGGGAACCTGTAGGCTTTAGCTTTAGCTTTGGCTAGTTCGGTGAATTTACGTCAGCAGAAGACGTTCTGTTTTTCCCTACCCGTACTCGTATACATCCCGCCTCATTTACAATGATTGGTAAGTTGTAGAAGTCTCTCTCAAGACGATTGGCTGGATGAGGAGAACGACTCACGAGCAAGCCAATCAAAATACAAGAAGAGGGGATCGTCGGAATACGGGTGGGCAGAAATTTCTCGACAGGCTATCGTGTTAGAACGGCTAGGAAGCCGAAGGATTGTTGTGCGTCTAATAATAATAATAATAATAATAATAATAATAATAATAATAATAATATGCAAATGATCGGTGTGAAGTTAAAAATGAACTGTTTTTAATCCTGTATTGTAAAAGAATGGGGAAAATGTCAGCTAAGCAGCTAACGCATGGGAGAAAACAGCTGATAAACAAAGAATTTTCACAACATCATTTAAACCAATACCTTTCAGTACCCGTATCCTTCCGTGATTCGACGAGTTTACTGCGATTTTTTTTATAATTTTCTACAGGATCTGAGAAACAACACCTTCCTCTTCCTTAGCAAAAAAAAAAAAAGCAATGCGTGTGTCACTTATAAGCTCCTCCCACAGGGTCCGTCCCAAATCACCTGCATTAACCTACCTCGTGCACTAAGTAGTGCGTATCCGCTCCGATACACTAACGAGTGTAGGGCACTAGAATAAGTGAGAAAGGAGCGATTTGAAATTGAACCACAGAGGACCTTGAGAGCGGTGGAAGGAAAGTGTAGTAGGAGTGTAAGATGTCAGAGCCTGTATTATTAAATAATTAAGCCAAATAATTAACTAAAAAAAAAGAATAAACTGTAGTGATACTGGTGACTTAGTAAGACTTTTATTATAAACGCATTATAGAACAAGACAGGCCTGCATAATACATTTAGAACATTCTGTATTATCATCATCATCAGAATCAGAATCAGAATCAGATTTATTGGCCAAGTGTGTTGACACACACACAAGGAATTTGGTTCCAGCAGTTTGTGATTCTCAAAAGTACTGACATAAATAACACATTACTATACAAACTATACAAGCAAACAATGCAGACGATAAGATACAATATAGACAGGAGTATAAAATATGAATATAGAATGAATAAAATATATAAAATATGAATATAGAATATGAACGATCAGTTATGTACATAAAGTGTGGGAGTGCAAAATAATATTGTGCAATATTATGCTTTTTGTGCAATATACAGCAGCAGTAGTGTGTAATATACAGATGATTTGATGACTGACATCATTATTATCATCATCATCATCATCATCATCAAAATCATCATTATTATTATTATTATCAATCACCACCATCATCATCATCATCATCATTATCACTATCATCTCCACAGTTTTGAGGGTGTTTAGCTGACTGCACCGTAGCACCAGCCGCTCCACTTCCTGCCGGTATGCAGAATCATCGCCATCTTGGATGAGACCGATGGGCGTAGTATCATCTGCAAATTTCCGGAGTTTAACAGTTGGGTCACTTGAAGTGCAGTCATCAGTGTAGAGGGAGAATAGAAGTGTGGAGAGGACACATCCCTGTAGAGCGCCAGTGTTGATTGTCTGAATGCCGGAGGTGACATTTCCCAGTCTCACCTGTTGTCTCACCAGCTATATCTTTGAGATATATCACTCTCATATATCACTCATATATCACTCTCATATATCACTCTATATCACTCTCATATCTTTGAGAGTCAAAAACTGCCGGAACCAAATTCCTTGTGTGTGTTAACACACTTGGCCAATAAATCTGATTCTGATTCTGTTTCCTGCCTGTCAGGAAGCTGGTGATCCACTGACAGGTGGAATCAGAATCAGAATCAGAATCAGATTTATTGGCCAAGTGTGTTAACACACACAAGGAATTTGGTTCCGGCAGTTTGTGACTCTCAAAGATAAAGCAGAAGATGGAAGCTGCCACACGCCAGATTGAAGAGACGAAGAAGCAGCTTAGTATCACGCAGCCCAGACTGCCCCTACCTGCTCCCCAGCCATCAGCACCTGGTATGCACTCTCTCCAGCCTCCTGCTCCAGGCCCAGGTCAGTCTATTGCCCCCTCACAGGCTGCCAGCTTCATGAACGATGCCATTGAGAAGGCATGCAAAGCCGCTGAGCTCCAGGCCAAGATTCAGTCCACTCTCGCCATGAAGCCGGGCATCCTGGGAGCTGTACCTAGTGCTGGACCACACGACCTTGTGCCACTCACTAACCTGCATGCTATGGGCATTGCACCACCCAAAGTGGAGGCCCGTGAGATCACGAAGCCCACGCCGCTCATTCTGGATGAGCTCGGGAGAACCGTCGACGCCAGCGGGAAAGAGGTGAAGCTCACACACCGCATGCCGACTCTGAAAGCTAATATCAGAGCAGTGGAGCGAAAGCAGTTTAAGCAGCAGCTGAAGGAAAAGCCCAGCGATGACCTCAAGTCTGCGTCTTACTTCGACACCAGGTTGGCCATTCCACAGCCTCAAAGACAAAAGAAGGTGTTTAGGTTCCAGGAAAGGGGTCGCTTTGAGAAAATAGGCCAGCGGATACGCACCAAGGCTCGGTTAGAGAGGTTACAGATGGAGATTGCGCAGGCAGCCAAAAAGACGGGCATCCAGGCGTCTACCAAGCTGGCTCTGATCGCCCCTAAGAAGGAGCTCGGTGAAGGTGACGTGCCTTCCATGGAGTGGTGGGACTCCTTCATTCTGCCCAACAACGTAGAATTCTCGCCTCAGGCTGTGTATGATATCTTGGACTTCCATGGAATCACCAATCTCGTGGAACATCCTGCACAAATGGCTCCTCCAGTGGATACGGACAAGCCGGTGACTCCGGGCATGTACTTGACTAAGAAGGAGCAGAAGAAGCTGAGGAGGCAGACGCGGCGTGAGGTTCAGAAGGAGGTGCAGGAGAAGGTCAGACTCGGCCTCATGCCTCCACCAGAACCAAAAGTACGGATCTCTAATCTGATGCGAGTGCTGGGTGCAGAAGCCGTACAGGATCCTACCAAAGTTGAGGCACATGTCCGAGCACAAATGGCCAAGAGACAAAAAACCCACGAGGAGGCAAATGCAGCACACAAACTGACAGCAGAGCAAAGGAAAAGGAAGAAGATGAAGAAGCTTAAGGAAGATCTGAGTCATGGTGTTCACATCGCTGTCTATAGGATCCGAAACCTGCACAGCCCATCTAAGAAGTTTAAAGTGGAAGCTAACGCTAATCAGCTGTATCTGACCGGCACCGTGGTGCTGCACAAAGACGTCAACATTGTGGTGGTGGAAGGAGGACCCAAATCCCAGAAGAAGTTTAAGAGGCTGATGCTGAACAGGATCAAATGGGAGGAGCCCAGCTCTAAGAGAGATGACCCTGATGGCTCGGACGATGAGGGATCGAAGAAGCCAAACAAGTGCTTGCTTGTCTGGGAGGGCACAGTGATGGAGCGCAGTTTCAGGGGCATGAAGTTCAAGCAGTGTCCCACAGAGAACATGGCACGTGAACACTTCAAGAAGCATGGCTCAGAGCACTACTGGGATCTGGCTCTGAGTGAGAGCGTGCTGGAGACGGCCGATGACTGAGAGACATAAGACATAAGAATCCTTTATAGCCACATTTGTTTTTATTTCTCTTCCTTTTTTATTAGGCAGATGTGTGACTATGCAAATGCTGGTGTCTTTAGATGTGAACCACTGCTATTACCGACTGCACACACTGATTAAACTTTTGGAGGGAAACTAGCTGTGCTTCCTAGATTTATCCAAGCGTTCCTTTATTCATTTATTCATTCATTCATTCATTCATTTTCTACCGCTTTAGCTGAACTACCTCGGGTCACAGGGAGCCTGTGCCTATCTCAGGCGTCATCGGGCATCAAGTGCCAACCCATCACAGGGCACACACACACACTCTCATTCACTCACACAATCACACACTACGGACAATTTTCCAGAGATGCCAATCAACCTACCATGCATGTCTTTGGACCGGGGGAGGAAACCGGAGTACCCGGAGGAAACCCCCGAGGCACGGGGAGAACATGCAAACTCCACACACACAAGGCGGAGGCGGGAATCGAACCCCCAACCCTGGAGGTGTGAGGCGAACGTGCTAACCACTAAGCCACCGTGTCCCCGAGATGAATACAAACACATTTAAATATAAGTCTAATATTAATTTTGAACTTTTGCATAATATTAAACTTTTTGTATTATGTTTTTTATATTCTGTAAAGATGCCCATTGTTAAACGCGCTAAACAAATAAAATCTAATTGAATAGAATTTTGTTTTTTATTAAAATTCTATTCCTGGTATATATATTTGTATTCTCAATGTATTCTCTATTTTTATGACCCAGACATTTGACTTGCATGATTGTATGCGTTTTGTGTATCTTTTGTTTCTTGTGAGATTCCTTGTGTGTGCTGCACATTATAATATTAATATATTATACACTATTATACACAAACACCAAAACAACATTTATAACTCTTACAGTATATAAAAGCTAGGGAACGGTTGATTTTTATCGTTCTCCCCCCCAAAAAACATTCTCACCCTCCTACTGATTACTTGAGAGGATCAACATACCTGATCAATCCTGTGCAGTTGCTTAAAAAGCCAGCAGTGTCGTTTTAAAGGTGTGTAAACATTAACCAGAGCCACAGAGAGCTCAGGCTTCGAGGGAGCGCAGTGTGAGGGGCAGAAATCTTAAATCGTGAAGGAGCAGAATTTCAGGTACGTGTTGTTATTTTTTTGCACGTAGCAATAATCGATTAAATCTGCACAGATCAGAAAAGAGACTTGTTTACATTTGTTTTTTTTTCTTTCCCTTTACTAAAGCATTACAGCTCTGCGTGTCCAGATATCATACTGTACTCATTTGCTCTTTTCTTGCTTGTCTTCAGGATGCCTCTGGACTTCAAGCTTAGCGTTTACTTCTGCTTCGTGATCATTTCATCCGTACGAACGTCGCTCGCTCGTTCGCATTCTGATACGGAAGAATCGCTGAAAGACGACAATCAGGTCTCACGTACAGAGGAGCGCTTAGAGGACGCTTTTGAGGAGCAAGTAAGAACAATCTAAACACGAGCTTATATAAAACCACCATTCGTTTCTGGCCGTACACACGCTGGC
This sequence comes from Tachysurus vachellii, assembly GCF_030014155.1. Lineage (NCBI taxonomy): Eukaryota > Metazoa > Chordata > Actinopteri > Siluriformes > Bagridae > Tachysurus > Tachysurus vachellii. The sequence goes on along the minus strand of NC_083478.1, from coordinate 3,675,289 downwards.
TACGGCCTTATCTAGGACACGATGATGCAAGTAAACCAGATCCATAAAATTGTGTTTTAGTGCCTGTGTTGAAAGTAGAAATCTGTCTTAACCCTGTTTACCAGTTCACTAGAGCTCCGTCCTGGAGGTGGAATTGAAATAGACTTGTGGAATGTTTTCAATGAGTAGAAATGGATGATTTTTCTGGTCAGTCGTAAGTCTGAAAAAAAATAAAATGAGTCATATGAGTGTGTTTTTCTCTCTGTTGATAATCTTACACTGAATTTCAGTTGGGGCACGGTGGCTTAGTGGTTAGCACGTTCGCCTCACACCTCCAGGGTTGGGGGTTCGATTTCCGCCTCCACCTTGTGTGTGTGGAGTTTGCATGTTCTCCCTGTGCCTCGGGGGTTTCCTCCGGGTACTCCGGTTTCCTCCCCCGGTCCAAAGACATGCATGGTAGGTTGATTGGCATCTCTGGAAAATTGTCCGTAGTGTGTGATTGCGTGAGAGAATGAGAGTGTGTGTGTGTGTGTGTGTGTGTGCCCTGCGATGGGTTGGCACTCCGTCCAGGGTGTATCCTGCCTTGATGCCCGATGACGCCTGAGATAGGCACAGGCTCCCCGTGACCCGAGGTAGTTCGGATAAGCGGTAGAAGATGAATGAATGAATGAATGAATTTCAGTGGTTGAAGATATAATTTAAGATCCTTATGAGCAAACACTTGGGGCGTCTCAGAGAGCAGAAATAGGTTTGATATCAGTATTTACTTAGTAGTAAAGTACTTAGTTACTTAGTATTTACATAGAGATACAAACATTTGTGTGAAAAAAAAATTGTTTGCTTAAATATATTGCCCCTAGTTGGCTAAGAAAGAGAAATACTAATGAAAAACTACAGATTTGTGTCTATTTTCATATTTTATATCAGACTTGTGGCAATAAATTCAAGGTTAAACAGTGACTCTGAACAAGCAATGCTAAGGATGAATGAATGTTTTTGTTGAAAGGTAAAAGCTCCTGATTTTTACATGCAATTGTTTTCATTGCATCCCAGTCCTGATGCACACCTCTAGTTTCAGCCAGATTTCATGTGATCTTCATTCATACATTCATCTTCTACCGCTTATCCGAACTACCTCGGGTCACGGGGAGCCTGTGCCTATCTCAGGCGTCATTGGGCATCAAGGCAGGATACACCCTGGACGGAGTGCCAACCTATCGCAGGGCACACACACACTCTCATTCACTCACACAATCACACACTAGGGACAATTTTCCAGAGATGCCAATCAACCTACCATGCATGTCTTTGGACCGGGGGAGGAAACCGGAGTACCCGGAGGAAACCCCCGAGGCACGGGGAGAACATGCAAACTCCACACACACAAGGTGGAGGCGGGAATCGAACCCCGACCCTGGAGGTGTGAGGCGAACGTGCTAACCACTAAGCCACCGTGCCCCCTCATGTGATCTTGTATCTGTTAAATCTAAATAATGTATCGGTATTAAGTGGCGCTCGAAACGATTCGGTTGAATCGAAGAGTCATTGAATCAGTGGGTCTTCTAAGGTGAGTCTGTTATCATTTTGTTAGACAGTCATCGCAGATCCTGAGCAAAACTCAAGAGTAAACACTTAAGTCTGGTCTACTGTACATAGCTTGTCAAAATAAATAAACTCTATAGTGTAAATATCACTTATGGCTGCTTTAAATCATCACGCGAGCAATGGCTCCTAAGTACGCATCAACAAACTGTTGTATTCATGTGTAACGTGTCTTCTGGAAGGGATATTACCTGCAGCGCCTGTTCCTGGAGTATGGCAGCAACGGCACCCTGACCTATGAAGGTCTACAGAAGTTACTGGGCAGCCTGGGACTTGGCGAGGTCAGCGTCCTGGAGATCAGACACGGTGCGGTGATGCATTCTTCTCCAAGCCTGGCTCATATTCACCAACATTTAAAAGAAGACCATCATCATCATCCTCATCAGCCCTCATCAACTCAGTAAGAGTCTTCCGTGTAGTTACGGAATCATCACAACAGCATTTCAGGGGTTTAATTAACTTTAGAGGACGTCTAAGAAAGAGAGCGTGGTCAGATTCTGGCAAATAAACGAATAAAAGTCTTAAACGAATTTAAAGTGTCGTGTTAACAGGAACACATCAGGTCTACAAGATGACATGGAACTACAAGACATACTGTATTTACATGAATTTGTCTCTGTCTTATTGCTATTTGTACTTGGACTTCTCTCTGTCTTGGGCTTCAAAACGCCTACATATGGGCTTGGTTGTTGACTGAGAGTGCATAGAAATATTTAGAATAAAAAAAAAAAAAAAGTAATTCCTTCCTCAAGTAAAAACAATGTCTGAAGTAAAGGCTTGAGCTCTGCAAGGATTTGATCTTCATCTCGATCTTGATCTTGACTTTAACACGACCAACTTGGGCTTGGTCTTGGTCTTGGTCTTTACATCAAGGTTTTCTTAACTAAGAAATGAGTAGAAAAATAGGATATATTATACAGATATATATAAATATTAATGTCATTTCTGCACTGTGTCGTAGATGTTATCTCTAATCTGATTGGTCACAAAAATAATCCCTACATGATCTAATCTGTATAATCTTATTAACTCACTATCATTATTAAATATTGTATACAACACATTTCTTCTCCTTTGTCATTTCAACGCTGTGTCAGAGATGTTAGAGTATCTTTAAACGACACAGCGTCAGAATATATACATATACATATACATGTAATGTGTCTGTGATGTTATCTCTAATCTGATTGGTCACAAAAATAATCCCTACACGATCTAATCTGTATCATCTTATTAACTCACTATCATTATTAAATATTGTATACAACACATTTCTTCTCCCTCTTCACCTTTCAGTCATTTTCTCCTCTGATAAAGAAACTCTTAACCTCTTAAAAGTCCTCCTCACGACTCCTAACACTTTCTGACCTTATGAGCTCTTTTAAGGGTTAAGATGCTTTATGAAGAATCTTTAATCTTTACTACGATCTTCTCTTTAATCTTAAGGGGAAACACCGACATTTCTAAGAATTTTCTTAGTTTTTTTTTGTCACTAGGAAAAAATTTATACTGAGATTTTTTATAAATACAGGCCCTGTAACCCTTTGTAGGAAAAAGTATTAAAAGTGTATTATGAGGACTTATTGTTATTATAAACACTTAGACAGAAGGTTGTTTAATCTGTGATATAAAATTTCTTTATATATAATAAATAGAAACCCCAGAAAATACTGAATTTTTTGCATAAATCTGTAGATATCTCCTTTAATCATTTTTTTTTAAATATCGCTGTAAATGTTTGATTTCACACAGAGACTCTGAGACTCTGACGATTAAAGCGAAAGAAGAGATTCCTGCAATCGATGTCAAAGTCGTGGTGCACGGATCTTCAGGACAGGGAGATGGTTCACAAACGACATCATCGCTTGGCACAGAAAAAACATTACTGCTCTCTGATCATCCGACAAAGAATCACCTCCATGAGAATGTGAGTGTTAAGTGTTCAAACGTGAAGCCTGAATGATCAAAGTACACGTCTGATAGCTGGCTGATATCATGTGATCAAAGGTAACCGTAAGGTGTCAGGAAGAGTCGAGCTGTGGTTAGTCGTCATTCTGGGAGAATTTTTTTTATTATTTATTTATTTTTATGATGATGTTGACCGCTTAAAACTTTGAAGAATTTTCAAGCTTTATAGAAAGAAGCGAATCACAGCATTAACGCTCTAATCGGTTCTTCGTGTCTTTTAGTGTCTGAACGTCACACAGCTTCTGTGGAACTTCGGCTTGGATCAGGCGTCTCACATCACCCCAGATCACTTCACCTTCCTGTGTCCCGCTCTGCTCTATCAGATAGACAGCGGCGTGTGTCTCCGCCACACGAACCCTCACACGCAGAAAGACGGAAATAGTGTGGCTTTTCTCAGAGGTGATCGGTCACTGCATGGAGATGATCATGTCTCATACGATAACGTTACTTAAAGGATTCTCATATCCAAAAAAGACATTTAAGCTTTTCAAGAAAATCCAAGCTGTGGCAGTAAAATCTTGGTCTCCTTGGAAGACTGTGGAAAAGTTATAAATAACTGATTAAAAGATTTTTAAAAGGCAGTTTAAAAACATACAAAAAATACTTAACTTATACATGCTTTTCCACGGAAGTCTTAAAAGTCTTAAGACTATATACTATATATATACTGTTAAAAAACAAAAAGAAAGAAAAAAGATAAATTAAAAAATAAGTAAGTAAGTAAGTAAGTAAATAAATAAATAAATAAATAAATAAATAAATAAATCCTGTCAAAAAAAAAAAAAACAAGACAGAAAGGAAATTTTTTTAAAAAAATAAATAAAAACAATAAATAAATAAATATATATATATATATATATATATATATATATATTTATATTGATTTATTTATTTATTTATTTATTGTTTATATATATATATATATATATATATATATATATATATATATATATATATATATATATATATATTTTTGTTTGTTTTTTGTTTTTAATTATTTAAAAAAATTTCCTTTCTGTCTTGTTTTTTTTTGACAGGATTTATTTATTTATTTATTTACTTACTTACTTACTTACTTATTTTTAAAAAAATTTTTCTTTCTTTCTTTCTTGGTTTTATTTTTGACAGTAATTATGAGAATAAAGGCTTAACGTTTTAATAATCCATTACATATTAACAAAGGTACATGCCGAGGTCATCAGGGAAAGGAAAATAAGGTTATGTGAGAGAGAAAGTGAGACAAAGTAAGTAAGTAAAGTAAAAGATGTGAGCTAATTTGCTAATGTTAATTAAATAAGTTTAGGTAAATTATACATAGTAACTCAAAGTAGCATGAGTAAGTCACAAAGGAACAAAGAAAAATAGTGTACGTTGGGGATGTAATGCAAAGAAAGTCCATTATTGTAAGTCAATTATTAACTAATCTCCAAACATACTGCACATAGGTCTGAAGAAACTTTCTACTGTAGTCATGTGGCCTAGTTTAGATATGTTGACGTATAATTGTTGTCATATGTATTTCAAGCTAACGTGTTCTTAACAATAAGAAAAGGCTGTGTGTATATATCCTCTTAGCTCTGGGTTGGGCCTCTGTGTCGCTGTTAGTAATCAGTCTGCCGTCCCTCCTGGCCCTCGGACTGACTCCTCTGGTACCCCCTGCTGCCCTACGGAGCTTCCTGTGCCCCATGGCGGCCATGGCAGTGGGCACGCTTTGTGGAGACGCCCTGCTGCACCTACTGCCTCATGTGAGTGACCAGAAAATCAATGAAGGCAATAAAAGCTTGAAGCATAGACAGAATATCAGATTATTATTTCGTAATATCCCGCAGAATTATGTTTGGTTTTTAAAATGAAAATATATAATATAAACATGACATCCATTGCTATATCATGTTCAATACTTTATTTAAGCTTTTGCATTTTATTACAGCATTTGAAGACTGTTTAATCTCTCAGGACTAAACAGCCATGAAGTTATGTGTGTTTAAAGTTTGCGTGTGTGACTAGACATCATTATTGCGCAACAATAAGTGCTGAAAAGGTTAAAATTCATGACCTTTAAATGTCAAACATAATACTTTTCATACATCATGAGTATGATAAGTGGTGCATTAGCATTAAGTATGGATATGTAAGTGTGTGTGTGTGTGTGTGTCTGTGTCTGTGTGTCTGTGTGTGTGTGTGTGTGTGTGTGTGTGTGGTGTCTCAGGCGAACTCTGGGCCACACAGCGATCACCAGAATGCAGTGTTAAAGGGCTTAAGTGTACTCGGGGGACTTTACCTGCTCTTCATGTTTGAGAGTATTCTTAGTCTCAGACACAGCTATAAGGTGAGATTCTCTTGTGCATTACACAGCAGGAACAAACACACACACACACACACACACACCAGACGTGGGAGTAAGTCACACATTTGCAAGTCACAAGTAAGTCTCAAGTCACGAATGTCAAGTCAAAGTCGAGACTTCTTTAATATTTGTCAAGCAAGTCTCAAGTCTCAAATTTGTGACTTAAATCTGACTCGAGTCAAGTCGAGCCCCCATCTCTGAGTCATTTAACTCAAGCCTGAGTCAAGTCTCAAGTCATGAATGTCAAGTTAAAGTCAAATCAAGTCTTTTTTTAATATTTGTCGAGCAAGTCTCAAGTCTCAAATTTGAAACTTAAGTCTGACTCGAGTCAAGTCATATGACTCGTGTCCCCCATCTCTGACACACACACTGTAAATTTGTTTTGAATGTTTACTTTTTCACTCAGAAGTCAAAGAAAAGAAAGCAGAATGTAACAGAGGCTCGGGAGATGGAGGCGTTAGAGGGTAAGTTTGAACATATTCTCAGGACTCACTAAGAATTACTGAGTTACATCCAAATAAACTAAAAACCTAAAGCTGAATTCATGAAGAAACCAACATGAACAATTTGATGTCGCAGTGTGTTTTTAAAGTAAATCTTCAAACTTAATCACTGAAATATAGATAAAGATTTCAAAAGCACTTTGTAAGTCACTCTGGATAAAAGGGATCTGCTAAATGCTGTCAATGAAAATGAAATGTTTATGTAATGTTCTGAAAGAGGAGAACTGAGTTTCTTTTGTTCCATAAAGCTGCTTTGAGACAATGTCCTTTGTTAAAAACGCTACACAAATAAATGTGACTTGAATTGAATTGAAGTTCATGGAATGTTTTTGAAAATAATGTAAAGACACTGAAGATGATTTTTTTCCCCAGTTCATTTATTTAAAAAATGTAACAACAACAATAATAATAACAATACTTATTATTATTATTATTATTATTATTATTATTATTATTATTATTATTACTATTATTATTATTTATTGTTGTTGTTTTTGTTGTTATTATTATTATTAAGTAATAACAATAGTAATAATAATGCAATAATAAAGAAAAATACATACAATAATAATAATAATAACAACAACAACAATAATAATAATAATAGTTGTATGCACTACTATATTATTATTGTTGCTATTTTTTTTATTAATTATTTATTTTTTAATTGTTATTATTATAAATAGTAATAATAATAATAACAACAATGAAAATATAGTGATGCATAAAATAATAATAATAATAATTATTATTATTATTATTATTGTTATTATTATCATTATTGCTACTACTACTACTACTACTAAAAATAAAAACAGCCATTATTTTTATTATTATTATTATTATTATTATTATTATTATTATTATTATTATTATTATTATTAAAATAAACTAATATTTAAAAGCAAGTCTATGTAAAAACAAAATACATTAAAGTTGATAGCTGTTTGTTTTTGTTTTTGCAATGGAAATTTGCCAAACCTGATCATTTCCACCACATCCTCAGACTGATGCCCCTGAAAGATGCCCTACAGTGTCAGGTGTTAAATGAGGTGGATGTAAACAATTAAAATGTGATCAATGCGAGAGACTGTTATAATCAAAGAGGCTAAAGGCTTTTAATGTATAATATATTTGAGTGAAAATGTGTGTGAGTGAAATTGCAGCACTGCAGGAGTCTAGAGAAATGTTTCAGTAAACTTTATCTATATAATGTGTTAGTGGTCGGAAATAAACAGGAAATTAAAGGAATTAAAGCATTTACAGATAAAACTGAATTTTATCACATTTGGGAATCGCAACGCATCATGTTATGACAAACTGATACATCCTTAGTAAAGAGAGGTACATAGAGCTGTCTATAAAGTTATTAAACCTTAGGTTCTGTTCTCCAGGTTCTTCTACTCTTGATTGCTCTGTGAACCCTGAGTCTGGTCACGGTCATTCTCATACAGCGCCGGATCGAAGCTCCTCCAGCCTCAGCACCGTCGCCTGGATGGTCATCATGGGAGACGGGATCCACAACCTCACTGACGGGCTAGCGATCGGTGTGTATCTTCGAGCAGGTTTCATTGCAGGACGTGGCTATCATGTGAGGGAAGGAAGTATATGAGTGTGCTGTTCTAGGAAATTAAGCAACTGTTGGGTCATGTGATACGACTTGAAGCAAAGCAAAGGAGTCCACTTTACCACCCTGGAGTGGAATATTTTCCTGTACAACACATGACCAAGTATTTTATTCCTCTTATATCACTGCAATTTGCTTGTTTTCATGTTGCAAATTGAGTTCAGCTATCAACGGTCATTCCGTCCCTTTGTTTCTTTTTTTTCTCTCATGACATTAAAGTTGGGGTCTCCGATTTTTGAGAAATGCTTCAGAAAACTGAGTCGGGCCAACAACTAAACAAAAATCAAAACAAACGTGTAGCCAATGAGCAGAAAGGGGCGGATCTTGTCAATATAGTCAGAGAGAGTGTTCAGTGTGCATGTGTGACATCAGCAGAAAGCGGTTTTAACATTGACATGGAGGATAAAAACAAAGAAAGAAAGCGAAGAAAGGCTTACGATAAGGTAAGAAGTAGGACGTGTTAATATAGGATCTGCTTTCCAGCACTGGAGAGAACTGAAGGAGCAGGAAGTTGGTCACATATTCACAGATTGGAGTTTCCTGAGTCAATAACTCCTGAGCTAAACGCTGTTACTACACAAATACCTCTTTTCTATCGTAGTAATGTAGAGACGCAGCTACAACCGTGTTTTGTGTAGTAACAGTGTTTAGCTCAGGAGTTATTGACTCGGGAAACTCCAATCTGTGAATATGTGACCAACTTTACTTAAGACGCCGAGGCGCTTTTTTCCTTCTCGATAGGTGAGTAACGTTGGTTTTGCTTTGTTACACAGAACTAATATATGCCTTTGTCCTTTACATGATTATGCTTGTGTGTCATTTTTGCTTGTTTGTTTATCTGCAATCGTATTGTTCTTCCCTTCAGCTATGATAAAGACACACTTCTTTCCATTAGCTGCCTGGGTTACGTATGTATGTGTGGGCGGAGCTATCAATACAGGGGTGGGACCCATTTGGGTTAGGGGCGTGTTTGTTTTGGTGATTTCAAATGTCAACATTGGCTTTCAAAAATCGGAGACCCCACCTTTAATAAGACATAAAAATGTCTTTTTACTAAAGGCCTGGTTTTGTTGTGTCCATGTCGATGATTGAGCGTCTTTGTCATGTCTCACTCCACTCCACTCTCACATTTATAGAATTTGTAGTGTTTTATAAGGACCTCTGTTTTTCCCTGCAATATTAGGAGCAACATAGTCACAGAAAAGTTACAAAAAAAATTTCTCACACCAATGTTTCTGTCTTCAAAGTAAATGGTGATATCAAATCCTTTTCTGCTCTCTGAGATGCCCCAAGCGTTAAAATCTTTCATTTGGTCATACTGATAAAAAAAGCATAAATGATTTCCAGCCCAAAGTGCAGAACAGAACACCAGCATAAGGTATAACATCCAAATGGAGCTTAGGTAGGAATGATAATCTGTTTGAACGAGTGCATGAATAGAAATCTTGCAGTCTGAAATATGATTTGATCTGATGCTGTAGAAGATTTTCACCATCTTGTGACCAGTGAGACTGGAGAATTTCACAGTACTGGGGTTTAATAATGTTTAATCTTCCTTCTAATGTCATTTTCCTCTGTTCATCCAAAGGAGAGATTTTCATCAGTCTTTTTACTTGTTATTCGTTATCTTTAACTCCATATGATCTTTTGCAACAATACAACATTTGTTAGACTGTATATTTATAATCACACCCTCCAGTGTCACCCAGATGAGGATGAGGTTCCCCTTTGAGTCTGGTTCCTCTCAAGGTTTCTTCCTTTACCGTCTAAGGGAGTTTTTCCTCGCCACTGCTGCCTGAGTTACCACAGACTTGCTCATTGGGGAGAAATACATATACATTGTGAATTAAATATATCTAATATTAATATTAATTTTGTATCCTATTAATCTTTATATTACTCTTTATAATAACCTTTTGTTCTATGTTTATGTTCTGTAAAGCTGCTTTGAGACAATGTCAACTGTAAAAAGCGTTACACAAATAAACTTGAATTGAATTGAAAAGTTATAACGAAACCCCACCATGTTTGGCTTCGGCTTTGCTCGATGATCAGAAGTCTCACATACGTTTTGTTCTGTTCTGTGTGTCCTGCAGGTGTGGCGTTTTCTCAGAGCCTGACTGGAGGACTCAGTACAGCTATCGCTGTCTTCTGCCATGAGCTTCCTCATGAGCTGGGTATGACAAGCTCTCCGGTACTCTGCTCAAACCGAGCTCCTGATATTTCCTCAAATTTATCCAAACGATTAAAAAGTTAGAGTTCTAATCATGAAAATTCATTAGATTATTTATTCATCTGTTGGGATGTAAATCATATATTATGGCCAGACTTATGAGATAACAACCAAATTAAAGACTTATGAACATCCATCATTAAAACACCAACTGAGGAAAAAATCTCTGGGAAAGCTGTTCTGGAAGCTTGTAGTGTGCTACAACTATCTTAAGAACACACTTCTTAGAAACACACTGAAATGTGTCGCACATTTAGATACATAATCATAAGGAAATGAAGTGCGTAAACAGATAACAGTTTGTCATCTGCCATCAGCAGGATTAAGCGTTTCATTATGTGTGTTCAGGTGATCTGGCCATGCTGCTGGCTGCAGGTTGGCCTATACGAAGATTGGCACTCTTCAGCTTGCTCTCGGCCCTGCTGGGCTACGTGGGGGTGCTGACTGGTACTGCACTGGGGCACCAGTGGGCACAGCACTCGCCCTGGATCCTCACACTCACCGCTGGAGTCTTTCTCTACGTGGCCCTCACTGACATGGTGAGAACTGTTGCTGTGGTTGTGACGTTAAAGTCAGGTTTATTCTCTTTAAATATTTATATATAAAACTCTAACCTTTACATTGGGACTTTTATTAAAGTACCGATTCAGGGATTCAAAAGACACTACATTTGAATAGTTTGTAAGTCAGATATGATTTCAGAAAGCTAAATGCTACCTTGACAATATGAGATGCAAAACCTTTAGTCAGCTCGCTAGCTAAATTTCATTAACTAAGAATAAACTGGTGGTTGTAAAAGTTAAAAAAAAAAAAAAAAAACTTCAACTGTGAAGAACATGGCACGTTTTTAATGAACATATTTATGCATATTTATATTTCTTGATCATTTGCATTATGAGACAGGTGTAGAAATGTTCATACTTATATTTGAGTGCAACTCAACTTTAAGTTTGAACTTCATTCATTCATTCATTCATCTTCTACCGCTTATCCGAACTACCTCGGGTCACGGGGAGCCTGTGCCTATCTCAGGCGTCATCGGGCATCAAGGCAGGATACACCCTGGACGGAGTGCCAACCCATAGCAGGGCACACACACACACACTCATTCACTCACGCAATCACACACTACGGACAATTTTCCAGAGATGCCAATCAACCTACCATGCATGTCTTTGGACCGGGGAGGAAACCGGAGTACCCGGAGGAAACCCCCGAGGCACGGGGAGAACATCCAAACTCCACACACACAAGGCGGAGGCGGTAATCGAACCTTCAACCCTGGAGGTGTGAGGCGAACGTGCTAACCACTAAGCCACCGTGCCCCCCAACTCTGAACCTTTTTAATTTAATAAAACTTTTGTTTTTTGTTTTTACAATAAATTGTCTATCAGCAGTCCCCATTTTATATACTTTTCTAACTATTAAGCTTGATGTTAATATGTCCTTTGCTTCCAGATGCCTGAGATGCTGCATGGAGACCGAGGTTCAGCGAGTCCCCTCATCTCTTTTCTCCTGCAGAGCGTCGGCCTGCTCACCGGAGGAGCCATCATGCTGTGCATCGCTCTCTTCGAGGAGAACATCAGCGTTAACTTGGGGGATGGATGAGAGACAGAAAATAGCACGTGTGGAATCATTGACCAGCACCAAACCTTGCTAAAGTGGACTTCTCTTAGCTACTTGGGTTTGCGTACTGAAAGAACTGTACAGGAAGGAGGAAAGCAGCAACATTTTTTTCTGCTACGTAGTTTTATATTAAGGATTTTTAATCTGACATGTAATTTAATAATTGGTCACTTATTACACCTGATAAAGACATCTGATATAGCGTAATATCGTAATATTTTGCATTAACTGATGTGCTGTACGTTAAATGTATAAATTTCTATCTTGTGTGTGAATATCAGTGCTAGCCAGCAACAGTTTATACACTTTACAGCTAATGCTACATAGACACTAGCCTAAAAACTAGCCAACTGACCTGAGAAGATTTCTGTAAATATTTTAAAATTGTATTTCTAAACATTTCATCTTTATAATAATCATCTTTACAGCTAATTCTAAGTAATACATAAATAAATATCCAGCTAGCAAGAGCTAACCTGACAGGATTTCTTAATGGATTTTAAGGCCACATTTGTAAATGTTTATAATCTAGTACCGATATTAACCAACTCGCTAACATAAGAGAATTTCTGTAACGATTTTAGATCATATTTCTAAGCATTTTTCATCTTCACAGATTCACATATTAATAAACTGCTAGCATGAGCGAACCTGACAGGATATCCAAGAGGACTTTTAAGTTGTTTCTAAATGAATTTATTTATGTGCTAGACTGAGAGTTTAATTTGAGCTAGAAAATTTACCAGATTTCTAATAGGATTTGAAGTCAAATTCCTAAATATTTTTTATTTCTGTTACCATGTTTGTTATTTCTACTACTGAAGCTAGCCAACAAGCTAGCATGAGCTTAGCTTACAGTATTTTAAGACTTGATTTAATTTATAAATGATTAAACTTCTCAGCTAATGCTACACAGAAACACAGTATGGAATAACCTGACAGGATTAGCATCATGATTAATTCTAATGCTAGATAGAAAACTAAATAAGCTTACCTGACAGGATTTCTAATAGAATTTTAATTCAAATTCCAAAATGCTTTTATTTACTGCCATCATTATTATTATTAACCTGATTAAATGAGATTAAACCGACAGGATTTCTTAAAGGATTGTGTTATCTCGTTTGTTATTGTTACTACTAAGGCTAGTCAACAAACGGCAGTAGCATGAGCTTACCTTACAGTATAGTAAAACATTACAGCTAACGCTACACAGAAACACTATGAAATAACCTGACAGGATTATTGATAAGATTTGCTTCATATTTAATGCTAAGGCTAAATAGAAAACTAGAATGTCCAAAACTGACAGGATTCCTCAAAGTATTTCAAGTCATATTCATCATCAGCTTGTAACATAACCCAACTGAGATTTTTAAGTCATTTTTTGTGTTACCTTTAATACTAACCAGTTAGCTTTGAGCTGATGGGATTTCTGAGATTTTAAGTAAAGAGTAAAATGTTAACGCCTTTTCCTGCTAATGCTAGATCGACAGCATTTCTGAGCAGATTTTTTAGACGTTAATGATTCACATATGATTAGCTGTGAAATGCTAATAAGAAAGATAAACATAGAAGTGCTAACACTGCTAGAAAGTCCTAGCAGGCAGAGAAAAAAAAAAATGTAATATGATTTTATTTGTGTATTGTCTGGTCACTGCTTTAGCTGGGGAGGATAGGAAGAGAGACAAAATAAATAAATAAATATTAAAATAAAGGGGCGGACGGTGGCTTAGTGGTTAGCACGTTCGCCTCACACCTCCAGGGTTGGGGGTTCGATTCCCGCCTCCGCCTTGTGTGTGTGGAGTTTGCATGTTCTCCCCGTGCCTCGGGGGTTTCCTCCGGGTACTCCGGTTTCCTCCCCCGGTCCAAAGACATGCATGGTAGGTTGATTGGCATCTCTGGAAAATTGTCCGTAGTGTGTGAGTGAATGAGAGTGTGTGTGTGTCCTGCGCGATGGGTTGGCACTCCGTCCAGGGTGTATCCTGCCTTGATGCCCGATGACGCCTGAGATAGGCAATAAAAATAAACAAACAAAAAGATAGAAATTCAAAAATGTGTCATTGTGGCTAGTGGAAAAAAAAAATAAAAATCATAAATGCTATTCTACGTCACAGCGATTATCCACAGAAGTAAATCACAAGACAGGGTGTTTTATTTAGCAATAGCACTTTATTTCAAACATAACCAATCCTAAGCCACAATACTGAATGACAAGACCTACTGGCTGCAGCATATTATGAAACTGGCAAACGCAAAAAAAATGTACAGGATTTTTTCTGTTTTCTGTATTTTTAAAGTCAGAGAGACCGAGTTCATATAATACCTAATTCAAAACAATGATAAATGTTCCTTCTTAGTTAAATACATGTTACAGATGTTCACATCTGTTAGTAACAATTAACCATTTACAAGCTCCTACTAGGAATTAACAAGGCAAAGTGCTTTCAGGATTGCATCGTCACACAAAGAAATGAATGGCTTGAGGTTGCTTTTTTTTTTTTCTCTCTGGGGGTGTGGGGTGAGGTGGGAGGGCACAGCTAAGATTGTGAAGGGGTGTGACCCGGGGGTTCTTCCTTAACGACTCTTGCTTTTTTTAGGACACTAACATGAACTGAGGGTGGCTACAGAGGTCCGAAGGCTGAATGGTTAAATTTGATTTTGGAACGGTGTAAGGCTCGGGGACCTGGACGTACCCCGTTAGTAACGCTGACCTGTCAACCCCCCAATTTTTTTTTTTCTTCCCCCTTTCAAACTCCCTAACCTTCAGTAGAAAATTTAATTGTTGCTTAGGTACCAAAGTCATGCACCCACCCGCACAATGCCCGAAACTCACCCAAAATCTCACACACACTCCATGAAGAGTTGTAAACTTGAATTCGGTGGGCTCACAGTGAACATTGAGAGGTGATTAAGGGGAAGAAAACCAAAAAAATAAAAAACAATCAGATTTAAAAACAAAAAAAAAAAAAACACACACACACAATGAAGAAAAGAGAAAGATACAGCAGGTATAATATAAACCTACAGTACACGAGCTGTAATAGGCTGATAGGCTTCCCTGTTTTTTAGCAAACATCAGAAACACATGACATCATCAGAACTATGGGAGGGAAGTGTGAGAGGAGAGGGGAAGAAAAAAATAAAAAAGAAAGAAAAGAAAAAAATTTCTAATACAGTCTGGCTTCACATTCCAGTGGTACTCTGCTGTGTATACACTTTCTCATGTTACACGGACAGACACACAATCAATGCATGTGGGTTTTTTATTTTTTTTTCCTTTTTTTGGAAATAAATATTACTGCTTTGTCGACGATAAATTACTCACACATCTGTTCCATATACATATTCTCCCCGTTCGTCACCAGGGCAGGGCGACCGATTCGGATATATACGTCGAGCTGCAACATGCAGAGGTAGGAAGAATGCTACTACTCCTCAGAAAGCTAACAGTAAAATGAACTGTGTTAAAAAAAAATAATAATAATAATAAAATAAAAATAAAAAATAATAGAACTAATCAGTTGACTCTGGTTTGTGTCATGCTTTAAGCAAAGGCAGTAGATGTGAGTGTGATAGCGTTTTGGCTGACGCAGGGGTTCGAGTCATGGTACACGCCCCCCCCACTGTGGTCCCAGGCTTAGAGCACATGCTGGTGATGGCGACTTTTCCTAACTTCAAAGAAGAGGAGAAAGAAAAAAAAAAACAAAAAAAAACACAACAACAACAACAACAACAACAACAACATGACACGACAACAGTATTTGCAGATATGCTGATGAGGTATACAAGGTTTGATATGACCCCATACTATATTCTCTCTCACACACACATGCGTATATATATGATACACAAACACACACACGTGCACACTAATGCATACACACTGGGTGCTACCTGACACGATCAGAGCATAGTATTTTTGCGTCTCTTTTGTAACAGCAATCTTTTGGAAAGACCAAAAACCAAAAAAATAATAAAAGAAAAAAAACAAAAGAAAAGAAAAGGGAGAAAAAAAAAGAAAAAGTCTCAAAGACTTTCTGGTCTTTTGTGAAACCGGATTTGGGTACATGACCCGAGCAGAACGCAGCCAGTCCATTTAAAATGGCGAGAAAATCCTGTACACAGCAAATTCACATTCAGTCTGACTGAAGTAAGGCTCTCTCAGTGCTGAAGTCGAAGCGTTTCCAACACAAGGAGAAGGTGTTTACCTAAGGTGCCACAGAATCAAACAAACAAAAATAATAATAAATAAAAAAAATAATAAAAACCCACGAGGCAAAAGTGACCTAGCAAATCAAAACCTTTTGAACATATACAATTGTCTCTTGATTATATTGCTTGTTTTAGGACAAAAAAAAGTACGTCATTGGCCATCTGTACAGAAGTGTAGACTGGTCCTTGGCCATAAAATACTCTACTCCTTTAAAGAGTTTGTGTATTTTTGTGTGTGTGAGATTATATATATATATATAAGTCATCATCCCTCAAAGCAGATTTCACTTCACTACTCTGATATCAGGGGTGGACAAATCAGCAGCCTGGCACACATTTTTTTTTTTTTAATTTAATGTTTCCAGGCTAGTAGTGTACTAATTTATTCTTTTTTTTTATTTATTTTTGAAGTTTTTGTCTTCAAACTGAACAATCAGAGAAAGAAAAGAAAACCCTCAATTTTGCACAAAATGATTTTTTTTATTTTTTGTTTAATTTTAATGATGGGGTTAATGGCGTCGAATCTATAACGTCAGCTACTTGCTCTGCATCTGGCTCACACACACACACACACACACACACACACACACACACACACACACACACACACACACACACACACACACCACACACACACACGCTGATGGAAATACGATTCGTACTTGCCGGATTGCACAAAAATATTTCAGAATCGGACTAAACAAACGAATTAGCATCACAAAACGATTAGCTCGTTAAGCTAGCGATCACGTGTTCGCCTCGCTAGTGACGTTTCCGCAACAACCGAGACAAGCAGGCTGGTATCACATTGATAGTTTTTACTCAAGATATTTGTCCACCACTGAATATATTTTGGTCTAAACAAGAGCGAGTGGGCGATATGGCAAAAAACAAACAAACAAACAAACAAAAAAACACCTGACATCAAGATATGTTTTGTGTAAAATAAGATTTTCAGTCTTGCGTTAAAAGTGCCAAGTCAATAGAGCCGTATTAATCATTGAGTTTTCAAAGGAGGGATTCGTACAAAAAAAATAACACCCAATCAGTCAGTGAATAAGAACAGAGCTAGAAAAGTGCAGCCACATGACGATCCACAGAAAAGAAGCATATCATGATTGCAATACTGAGGAGATTTCATCATATCGCCCGGCTCTGGAAAGGAAATCTGTCAGTCTTTAGTCACTAAAGCTAAAGTGAAAATTACCTGATGCAGATTGCTTTTAAAATCACATGGAATGTTTACATGGTGAAAAATTTGGATTTTTTTCTTTGAGAGTTTCTCCTTCTGTGTAAATCTGTAACCTGGGACAACCAGAGAAGAAGAAGAAGAAGAAGAAGAAGAAGAGACTCGGATTTGTAATAAAAGGCTGAAATGCTTATTAAGGTTTGTTTGCTCGGTCCCATGTTTCCATACAGACCAAAGAGGAGAAAATGTATAAGTCACTAGTTCTTAGTCCAGACCCATCGACGCGATCGTACCACGACGGGCCAAAAATCACGACACGTTTTTTGTTTTTACCAATAACAATAATAATAAAGACATGAAAAAGCTTTAACAAACCCACAGATAAAGTGGCTGAACAGTCTCAAGTCAAGCTCTTGAGTCACAAATGCTAACTTAACGGCAAACTGCTTTGGGAAAGAAAGGAAATGGAAGATCAACGCTAGCGCGCCTGCAAAAGATCAATCACAACAAAAATAAAAGAAAGAAAAAAAAAAAAAATTCTCTTTTCTGAATGCTAGTAGTATTGACGTGGTCTGATGCCCATCACAGTCTCCAACAAGTCTTTATACATTCCACAAGAAAGTGCCACATTTTTTTTTTTTAATGAAGGCAAAGCCAGATGGTATTAAAAAGAACAGACAAAACAACAAAAAAAAGTGGTTGAGTTTTTTTTTTTTTTTCTTTACACGAGGACGCGTTCCTCCAGTGAGAATGCTATGGTGCACGTGGAATTATTGCACTTCAGTCTAATCCGTTTCGAGTTTGGATACTACGACGCTTTCACGAGATAGAAGACGACTTCATGCTTGACGTTCTACGAGACACGGTTACGACCGACTGTAAGAATGCACGACCACACGAAAACACGGCACACGGTTCTAAAAGTTCACTAAAGAAATCCACACTCCAGGAAACTAAACAGCGTTTATTCCCCCGACCCCTCCCGCAAAATCCAACAACCCCCCAACCCCCACAAAATGCAAAAAACCCCAACCCCCACCCAAAGACCCTTTGCAGAACGGCTCCTGCCCCTCCCCCGTTCAGAAATTTGAACACATCACTAGCACGGATACGTTGATGAATCGTATATACGGCGATTATTCACTCCTTTGCGACGACACGAAGCGACTCCATTTTGTTTCAGGTTTTTTTTTCTCTTGAGGCTCCTGATTGTTCACGACACAATACCAATGTAGAAACTAGCCGTTGATCGACGTTTGGAATTCACACCGATTTGTTCATTCGTAAGGCTCACTAAAAAAGGTTCTCAGTGGAAGACCGTACCCTGTGGCATGTACTTAAGAACAAAAGGCACAATCCCACATATTTACCACATGGTTTAGGAATTTCAGAGACGGTAAAAAGATGCTTACAGACTCGTTACAGACTCGTACGGAATAGCAGCATGCCACACAGAGCGCTAATAATACGGACTAGCTCGGACGTATCCGTTTGTTCGGATACAGAATCGGCTACGTGATTTTTTTTTTTTTTTGAAATTTTTTATTTTAAAAACAATTTATGTCGGAAAGAGAGCAGTAAAGGGAGGGAAAAAAAAAAACAAAAAAAAGATTCCTGCATAGCTTTCATCACGTATGATCAAATGGAGTTTAAAGGGATCCCCAAATGCCTGGTATAAAGACTAGTCTAGTCAGGCGATGCGTCGTTACGGGCGTTAATTCATCAAACGAGCTGCCGATGAGAGAAAGCAGCGCTTTGTTTGTTTAGTTTTACAACAACATTCATTCATCCATTCGCATTTTATTATAAAGCACTGAAATTCGAAGCAAATCTCAGGACAAAAGCGATGACAGTGTAAGTTGATTGGATTTCACCCTTCAGTTAAGGGAAAGGACATCAATTGAAGTGTAACAGCACCTACAGACTAAAAATCTTTACTTCTCAGAAGGCCTCGGAGCGCCAACTTACTAAACAAAGTTAACGGAATTTTAGTGTATACGCGTGCATCACAAACACAAGCACAGTTTTATCATGTATAGATCGTGTATGTGTGTATAGATAGATATATATATATATATAGATATATATAGATATATAGATAGATTTACAGATAGATTTTTTTTTTTATGTTTGAGTTTTGAGGTAAGATCACAAGTTAAACACAACTCAAATCCTTACAGCAAGTTTCAGTGCATGGCCCCGTTCCGTTTAACCCATCGCTCGGAGAATCTACACGACAATTACGGAGAGAGAAAAGAAACGGTGTTTAGGGAAATCCAGCTCTTCCTGCGCTAGTTAATAAGCACAGCGGTGCATCTGTGTATTTTTATACATTTATATATCGCTACATTAAAAAAAAAAGGATCATTAAGGTTTTCTTTCCATGTTTGTTTTGGTCTTGATGCCATTTGGCTCAGCGTTAACTATGTTGTCTATTTTTTTTTTTTCTTTCTTCGAAATGTACCCAGGTACAGAGGTGCCAACATTGCAGATGGTAAACCGCTCACGGACAGAGAGGAGGAGAGGAAAACAAATAAAGCCCACGATAGCTTAGTGTAGCTTGACGCCTGTGGACGTGTTGATTTATTTTGTACAAGAGGTTAAGGTTCGGTGTGTCATTTCATCCGCAGTTATTTTCATAGCCCGGATCTCCGCCTTCTTGTTTCCCGTCGGCTCACGGCACCGAGGTTCGTGGACTCGAAGCCAGAACGAAAAACGGGAGCGAATCTTTTCCGTTCTTTTATTGAAGACGTTTTGCAGCGAGTCCTGCGTTTTCTGCTTTTATGCTGGCACCTCCGTTAAAGAGTTAAGGACAAACTTTAGAGAAAGAAGATCCTCGTTCTTAATAAATCTAAAAGAACAGCTAGTGTAAAGCCTAATGCCTCGTTATCGTTCCTTCGATACCTTTTTTTTTTTTTTAGTTTTGTTTTTAAAACTTGCTGCAGATACTAAGACGTAAAAGTTACAATGATCTAAAACGCACGACATCGCACAGAAAGGATGTTTCCTAATTAGTCGTTGAAAATGACAGGGACAAGAAAAAAATGTTTAAAAATAAATCAACCTGACAAACACCATTAAGCGATTTCGCTTAACCTCTGTGGCATTATGATGCATTCTCTGCAGACGCGCGTGTGCTTCTCGACACAATCTCGCCGTCAGGACGACGAGACAATATACATCTTCGTTTTTTTTTTCTTTTTTTTAAACAAAATCTTCTCTCAAGTGCTGCAACTGCTCGCCCGCTATACCGTTTCTTCTTAAGGCAAATCGCTAAAGATAAATAGGACGAAGCAGGAATCAAATAGGTATTTAAATATTGCCTTTAAACGGATGTGTCTTCAAGTAGTAGGGACGTTAAAAGTCCGCTGAGGTAAAATAGACATTCCATCAGTCGACACCACCTTCGAGAGCATCAACTAGACACTAAAAAAAAACAGACGCGAACGGATTATTATTAAGACGCACTTTGAAGTAGCTACAAGTTCTCCACCTTTCTTTCCTGCTCGTCGGATGCAAACTCCAGAAAGCTGTAGCTGCAAAAAATGCCATTGCTGATGCTAGTTTAAGCTTTTAAAAAAAAAAAAAAACAAAAACAAAAAAAAACACACAAGCTTGATCATGAACTTTGAAAAATAAAAATAATTTAAAAAAAAAAATAAAAATAAAAAATTTCGCAAGCTTGATGTGCTGATCGTGAACTTTGGGGAAAATATAAATTAAAAAAATTTCTTTTTTTTTTATTAATTAATACAAAGCCCCCACAAAAACCCCCAATATTCTTTATTTCTACTCCTCGGATAAGATTAAGGCATATCATTCGACACGTATTTGAACGATTCGACCTTGAAAAACAAATAGAATTTTTTAATGCCTTTTGAGGTTGAACGTATTTAAAAAAAAAAAAAAAAAAACTCCCCCGTTTTTGTTACGAGATGCAACATGACTCTAAAGAATGGCTTTTTCGCTCGAAACTTCTTCCACCTTTGCATTCTTCTAGCTTTAAATCAGAACTATTACTAGTCTTTAGTATTTTTTATAATCTTCTCGAATAAATAGCAATTTGGTTCTGTTTGTAGATCACGCAACATATATTACTTTAGAATTCATTCACATTACTCTATAAACTCATTCATATGAAGTGCAGAGAAGAGAATTATGGCACCGGTTTGAAGAAAGGACCATCATGCAGGTTCGTTATGTTTTTTTTTTTTTTTTTTGCATATGGTCTTCCAGCTAAAACGTGCTCCTTTACCTCCACAACACTTCGGCCTCCAGCTACTAGATATTATAGGTCCAGATTTTCTCTGCACAAGCTGCCAGTTTATTCGATGAGAACCTGGTGAAGAACCCATCCAGCTCCATGAGGCTTTTTGTGATTATTAAATGGCACCAAATGAGAACAGAGAAGCCTTTTTTTTTTTTTTTTTTTTTTTAAATTTCACCTTAGCTTCTTCGTCGTATCTATACCCGATACGAGTGGCAGTGCAAATCTATTTTAATGCCTTGCTGAACCCCTTTTCATTCACATTTCTTGTTTCATTTTGGTGGCCTTCTGCATTTGGAAAGAAAAAAAAAAAAATCTGGTAAATTCTCTTCTGCTATTCCTGACAGTTTAAAAAAAAAACTCTGACCCGGGGCTTCGGCCACGTTCGCTACGACACACCCGGATTTGTGAGGACAGAACGCACACAAAAAAATGTGGCTGCTGCATGTGAACAGCAAAAAGACGCAGGTGTGTATTTTATGCTCCGTTTGAAAGGACAGTCAGAGGTGGACTAATGAGCAACAGGGAAAGATTCAGATGTGTTCAGATGACGACAGTCACTCAGTGGAGTTACAACCACCGAAGGCGGAAAATAACACACACATTAACTTTCAGAACTTACTGCACTTCACACACACTCTCCCTCCCTCGTGAACACACCTACACACACTCTCCATCCCTAACACATACCCCCCCTCCCTCCCCTTCCCCCTAAAACACCTACACTCTCCCCCCTCCCACACACTCCCCTTCCCTAACACACACGCACACACTCTCCCTCCCTCGCTAACACACCTACACACACACTCCCTCGCTCACACACACACCCTCCCAAACACACATTCCCCCCTTCCTCCGTCCCACACTCCCCTCCCTCCCTAACACCCACTCCCCCTCCCTCCAACACACACTCTCCCCATACCCCCCTAAAACACCTTCACACACACTCCCCTTCCCAAACACACATGCACACACACACACTCCCTCACTCAGTAACACCTACACGCACCCTTCCTTCCCCCCTCCCTACTATACGTTTCAACGTTATATCTTAACGCGATGTTGGTTTGTTTTTTCCGTCTTTAGGCACGCCGGAGCTCTGACGTGCCTGTTGATAACGCGTCCACCCCTGACCCGTTCCTTACGTTAAACAAAGATGAAGCATCGTCTGCGTTCTATGACTTCGTTCACCAGATAAAAGCGCCGAGACCGTATTTTAACCGTCGGATTAAAACGAGTCACATTAGAATTTACTTTCTTCAAGTACGTGGTTAAAGATTTTATTGCAAAACTGATAAAAACATTGGCCAATTCTGCTGAACTACTCAGCACACGACTACGATCCCCTACGCAATTCAGTGAATAGTCTCACAATTGGGGGGGGAAAAAAATTAGACCCAGAAATACTGGTGCTTCGTGTTACATTTAAACAGTTCCCATGGCTTCAGTGAGACTCATGTACAATTTGGGTTAAGAGCACAACTTACACCACCTTAATTCCCTGTGGTCTCTAATACAGTGGCAAATTTTACAAATAAAAATAATAAAAAGAGGGGAAATTAAAAGCCCTTTAGACTGATTGTCTCTTTACTAATTGCGCAAATATTGCATGTCTAGATTTTGAGAATAAGAGTCCGGTCCTAATATATATATATTTTTTAAATGTTGTAGCTTCAATGTAAAATGAAAAGGAAGCACGTCTGTACACTGAACAGTTAATCAACCTTTGGCAATAAGGAAGCATTGAGTAAAAAAAAAAAAAAAAAAAAAAAAGCTGAGGGGCGACAGATTTTAAGTCTCATCACCAAGCCGGTGTTTTCTTCTTTTTCTTTTGCCAAATTATGAACGCTACAAAACGAACATGACTTTGGTTAGAACGACAACCCCCCAAAAAAAAACACCTTACATGAAAATCTGAGCTTGTGAATAGCAGAAGTTAAAGCCATACACCCTGTCGGGGGGGGAAAAAAAAAAAGCCGCTCGGTTAAGAACGACTCCTTTTTCCTATGAGAAAAAACAAAAAAATAAATAAACAGACCACTGAACTGAAGCGACAGTTCAAATGAGTTCCGAGTCATCCTTCGGCAAAAAGGCTCGATTAACGTATCATATGGCTAAAAGTTAAGTCTGTAGAGGAAGCACCACTTAAGCTGTGAATGGTGACGTTTAAAAAGAAAACCTGCTTGGGAGAAGAAAAAAAAAAAAAGGCACTGCGAAAGCAGCTCAACGCAACGCAAGATATGGTCTGCTGAGAAAGCACTACGTGGAGATTCCAGCTAGCAGCCACCCGTCGCCAATTTCTCCCTAAAAATTGAGTGTTCTTTCCCAGATAAAAGGTGGTCCCTAGGAGCAAGGATCAGTTTTTAAAGTCCTAGGTCCAACTCTGATGCTTGTGCTTTCGAGTTCCTGTTCAGTTCATCGAGGCCTGCGTGTCATAATCGGATGACTGATGGTACCCTGGTGCTACTCTTTATTCTGGAATAACAAATACGCTCTGTGTAAACCTATTGCAATGTCCCCAGTTTATTCCTTCCTCCCCTCCCAAAAAAAAAAAATGCCTACAGTAAACATGCACCATTTTTGACCTTTCAAACCCAGAGGTCATTGGTCATTTGGCTTAAGGTTGTATGGTTTCCCTTGTCTCAAAGAAAGAATTTTTTTCTGCTTAGTTTTGTGCTGAATTTGATTGCACCTGACATACAATGGACAAGCTTAAAGAGCAAGAATCAAGTATGGGATGGAAATCTGGTTGGACTGCTAAAGACACGCGACAATAGTCTCTCTCTCTCTCTCTCACTTACACACACACACACACACACACACACACACACACACACACATACCCCTATAAGAGACCATCTAATATATGGTCCAGACCTTCATGCTAGTTTACAGTAACCCGTTTAAACTGTTCCTCAGGGCAGGCTGGAAATTCCTCTGCAAGGCCACAGCTTCTCATAAGAAACACACACACACACACACTCACACAAAAGAATAAGCAGCTGCATAATACTAACCATTGCCTAGTAAACTGGGCTCAAATTAACAACAGTTTAAAAAAAAAAAAAAAAAGCGACTAGCTAGCACTCATGGAAACTCGAGCACACGAGATGGCTTGGAATATTTTCGACTCCCCCCCCCACACACACACAAGAACTAGCGAGTAATTAAATAAATAAACACGTTCGTTCCTGGTCGTCCTCTAATAGCGATAAAAAGAAAAGCAGTGATGATGGGGGCAGGAGGGTTAAGTGGCTGTAATTGCATATCCTTTTTGACTAGGTGTCTAAGAATTAAGAGAGAAAGAAGGACATACTCAGAGAAAGAGAGAGAGAGAGAGAGAGAGAGAGAGAGAGAGAGACCAAACTGATCATCCATACACACAGACGTGTTATTGTGTGTGTGCTGTATGTCGTAAGGGCTGTAGGATGCGGAACGGCTCACTCGGTCAGACAGCCGTCCAATCCGAAGGTGGCACCGTGCCGATCTTTGCCGTAGGTGTGGCGAAGGCCTCCGTTGGGCAAAGGAGGGCAAGCGGCAGTGATGCCACAATGCTTGAGCAGGTTCAGCCTGGGGGAG
Source organism: Tachysurus vachellii (assembly GCF_030014155.1). NCBI lineage: Eukaryota > Metazoa > Chordata > Actinopteri > Siluriformes > Bagridae > Tachysurus > Tachysurus vachellii. Next base: position 3,650,154 of record NC_083478.1, on the reverse strand, counting down.
GAGGGAGAGGACGAAGGGGCGCTGGAGGATGAAGGCTTCATGGTCGAGAGGATGAGAGCGAGGCAGTCGGCCACAGCTTTGTTGGGAGCGCATGCCAGGGCAGGGGTGTGACCTGAAATATAGAATCACACACACAGCAATACTCAGAATGCTGAAAAGGGAAACTTCTGAACAGAATACGTCTAAGGCATTTCTCCTTACGACTAAAGAGAAGTTATTCACAAAGCAATTCACCCTTAAAAGAGCTCATAACTAGAGTAGGGGACTTAACAGAGGGAGAAGAAATGTGTTGTATACAATATTTAATAATGATAGAGAGTTAATAAGATGATACAGATTAGATCATGTAGGGATTAGTTTTTGTGACCAATCAGATTAGAGATAACATCTCTGTGTAATATATATATATATATATATAAAAAAAATACATACACATATATACACATATACCTTTAGTGGCGAATGTGAATATGACTCATTATGTCACGTCATATTCTACAGCTATGGCATTTAGAGATTCGCCAACGTCTTTGAAAGGGAGATGTGATTTAAGAAAACGATATAATTTGTCTCTGACATTTCTGCTCTGTGCCGGAGATGCTTACATTTACAACATCTCTAATACAATCGGTCACTAACGTAATCCCTACACGATATAGTCTCAAATATCTTAACATAGAGACAAAGCGAAGGTTTATAATAGATCAGGTTTTTAAAAGCACTCCGATTTTTTTTTTATTATTACACAACCAACCACAGTCTTCACAAGAATGTGTCACCTAGTAACGGGGTTAAGCCCCACCCCCTTCTCTAAGATAAAAGTTGTTGAATCACTCTTAACATAAGATTCCTAGTTAGACGTTTTAAAGCTAAATTAGGAGCGCCCTGAGATCATTATTAGATCTTTTTGAATACGATCCTTTGGGTTTAAACACTAGGTGCGTACCCTCCTCATCGACTGCCAACACCGTGGCTCCACGATTCAGCAAAGCCTGAACCACAGTGGCCAGGCCGTTCCTGGCTGCGATGTGAAGAGGCCTAAAGGACAGAAAGAGTAGAACATTAAACCAAAGCCGAGTTGTCGAGTGGAAACCTACAGCAACTCAAACTCTGTTTCAAATCTTCCCAAACGTATTAGGTCATTAAATCGTTAAGTTTTCATCCTGATGTCCAATGATTAAGTTGCTACAGCGAGAAACCTGCGATCACTCAAAATAATCCATCCGTCATGTCTTTATATTGTGATATTTTGTCCTCATGGGGAAATAGCTATAAGTGCCACACTCACCATCAACAGTGTAGTGTGCCCATGAAACAAACCTGGAGTGGTGTCATTGCTTTGTTGATGGCTAGTTAGCTAAAAAATTCTGAGAGATACACTTCCATATTTAATAGACAGAGCCACTCACATTTGAAGCATGCTGTTGGTTGCGTTGATGAGAGTCGGGTTGTGGATCTCTTTCAAGATCAGCATGGCGCACATCTCATGAGCCTGTAAGGTGCAGAAAAATGGACACACACATCGTTTAATGAAGGTGGTGAGGACGACTGTGTCCCGTCACCACTTCTCTCAAACACAGAGCTGAGAGCGAATCGTACCTTGCTGCAGGCCAGATGCAGGGCAGTGTTTCTGTTCACATCCAGAAGAGACAGATCCGCTTTGGCTCGGTGCAGCAGCAGAGCTAGACACGAACAAAACACACAGAATTAACATGACTGCTTTAATATTGAAGTGAAGGAACCAATTAAAAACAATAGACCCGTGGTCTCGAGCAGCTCTTACCCACGGCGCCGCTCTTGCCCTTGTCGGCAGCCACCATGAGTGCCGAGCGTCCCGAGTGGTCTACGGCATTGATGTCGGCTCCCATTCGCAGAATCAGGAGCAGCCCGGACACGTCCTCGGCTACGGAGGCGGCGTGGAGCGGAGTTCTACACAGCAGCAAGCCGTTAGAGAGCTCATGATTAGGTGGGATAGCAAATTAAAATTTCCAAGTAATAGGGGATCTTATAAACATTTGAAAGCATTTCAAATGAAGGTGGACAATAAGACAAATATAATTCACAATGTTTAAAGACTATTCTATAACATGTGTATTAGAATATAGAATATATTAAAAAAAAAATCAATTTCAAATAAGTTTACAAAAAAAAAAAAAAGTTACATGGTGATGCAGAAAAGGAAAAAAGTTCTATAATATACACAAAATAGTTAAGATTAAAGGTGCGGTCTCCGTTGTTTGAAAGCCAATGTTGACATTTAAAATCACCAAAACAAACACGCCCCTAACGCAAACGGGTCCCACCCCTGTATTGATAGCTCCGCCCACACATACATACATAACCCAGGCAACTAATGGAAAGAAATGTGTCTATCATAGCTGAAGGGAAGAACAATACGATTGCAGATAAACAAACAAGCAAAAATGACACACAAGTATAATCATGTAAAGGACAAAGGCATATATTAGTTCTGTGTAACAAAACAAAACCAACGTTACTCACCTATCGAGAAGGAAAAAAGCGCCTCGGCGTCTTAAGTAAAGTCGGTCACATATTCACAGATTGGAGTTTCCCGAGTCAATAACTCCTGAGCTAAACACTGTTACTACACAAAACACGGTTGTAGCTGCGTCTCTACATTACTACGATAGAAAAGAGGTGTTATTTGTGTAGTAACAGCGTTTAGCTCAGGAGTTATTGACTCAGGAAACTCCAATCTGTGAATGTGACCAACTTCCTGCTCCTTCAGTTCTCTCCAGCGCTGGAAAGCTGATCCTATATTAACACGTCCTACTTCTTACCTTATCGTAAGTCTTTCTTCGCTTTCTTTCTTTGTTTTTATCCTCCATGTCAATGTTAAAACCGCTTTCTGCTAATGTCACACATGCGCACTGAACACTCTCTCCGCCCATAATGACAAGACACGCCCCTTTCTGCTCATTGGCTACACGTTAGTTTTGATTTTTGTTTGACGGCCCGACGCAGTTTTCTGAAGCATTTCTCAAACAACGGAGACCCCACCTTTAATTCAATTTAAAAATGTAATCAAATAATCATCGCTACAACCTTAAAATAAATTGTGATCATGCAGAATGGCATTTTATCACGTTGAAGTTCAAATAAATAAAAAGACATTTACTCGATTTACAAATAAAGCCGTTAATATAACTTTGCTATCATGCAATATTCGTATCACATCACACATTTACCGACCTTCCCTTTGCATCCCTGGTGTGGACCAGTGACGTGCCAAAACTGGAGTTCAAGAGAATTTCTGCAGAACCACTATGGCCATTAATTCTAACATGAGGGGGGAAAAAACAAAAAACAAACACCATCATCGGTTGTGCGAGCGGAGACGTCTGATCAGATAACAGAACGCACTTTCTAGGGCCGGGCGATAAAACGATAACGATATGTATCGCGATAGACACATGGGCGATATCAATAAAATATGTGCTCGATAAAACGTTCGATATTTTTTATTCTTCGTCGGAAGAAAACAAAGGTTGCGAAGCAAGTTTGGTTGCATTAACAAAGGCACTCACTCTCTGGTAACCTAGCAACGTAGGGAGCGACATGCTAACAGCCAATCATGCAACAGTATCTACCTCAGTTTTATTTATGTTTACAAAACACTGCACATATTTTAAAACACTTTATTCACCAGAAGGTGAACAGCTAGTGAACTTCTTAGCACTAAACTTGCACTAAATTCTCAGGTTTCTCCATGTTTATATTTAACACTTTGCACTATTTTATTACACTTTATTAAGCATTTCTTACATTTTGCACCTTAAATGTTAAGAGATAATTGTTAAGTGTTCATTGTGACTTTAGATTTATGTTTACATTATAATTATTTGAGTTTTCCTGCTTGGTGACATTTCTGTCTTAATAACTGAGGGGATTACGATCAGAGGAAGGTTAAGTTTAAAATAAAAATGTTTAAAATGTAATATATTTTTCTCCTGGTCCTTATTTTAAATGGGTCATAAAAAATATCAATAATTATCGATATCGACCGACATGAAACACTGATATCGTGATACAGTTTTCGGCCATATCGCCCAGCCCTAGCACTATCGATATGAATTGGTATTTAAAATGAGTGAATGTGGAGAACTTACAGAGCACAGTGCAGTGGGGTGAAGGGGTTTCCCTCCTTGATACTACATGGTTTAATTTCAAGTAAAACTTCCAAACAGTCTTCGTGACCTGCTGACGCAGGGCATTTTTAAAGAAACATGTCAGTTCACGGTTTACTCAGATTCGTAGTAGTACAAGACAAGATCATCTTAAAGTGCGAGAAGATTTAGGAGGTAGAGTTAGAGCCTCACCGTGGTAGGCTGCCCAGTGTGTGGGGGTGAAGCCGTGGCAATCGGTGACAGGATGGTGTGGGTTGGTGTGATCAGCAGCAGACAACAATCTGGACAAGATCTCAGCGTGGCCACGAGAAGCAGCCAGGTGGAGTGCAGAACCGCCCTGAACGTCTTTAGTCAGGACTGTGGCGTTGTGGGACAGCAGAGCCGTCACGCAGTCCTCCCAGCCGAGCAGTGCCTACAAGGAGGAAAGGGCTCTGGTTAGAAGAACGGAAGCAAAGACAAAAAGGATCAAAGGATGGTTCGTGTTGTACTTCACACGACACACGTGTGAAAACACCACACTCTGAAAACTGTCTTTTAAATGTCATTTCTAGAAAGTGCTAGAACGCTGCTTGCGGTTTGGATGCACAAGAACGAGAACTACGCTTCTGTTTAGAAAAGAATTTGTAGAATTATATGGTCAAAAAAATGTCGACTGTGCGTGGAAAGGGTTTCTCCAGGCAGTTAGACAAATCCGACACAGTAGGGTTGTGTTTGGGTGTAAACTGCCACCTAGTGGTAAGATGTCCCGAATACTACATGCACATTTTTTGTTGAGCAAAAAAAAATAAATAAATAAAAATAAACAAACAGGAAGGTGTCCAGGAGGACTGTAAGACTGACCGCTCTGTGAAGTGCCGTCCTTCCTTTCCGGTCTCTCGTATCAGGACGCGCCCCTCGCTCCAGGAGCAAGAGGACACAGTCAGTGTGTCCTCCCAGTACAGCCAGCATCAGAGGAGTTCTGCAGAGGATTCAGACGAGCTCTCGTCATCACTAACAGCCTAATAAATGCTAATAAGTAGTTTGCTCGTTTCGTTTCTCCGAGCTTATCCGCATTTTGTAAACTGGGATAAGACGCAGTCGAGCTGCTGAGGTGGTGTACGAGAGTAAGTTCACTCACTGTCCTTCGCTGTCGGAGACGTTCGGAAGGTCACAGTCCTCGTCGCTGGACAGCAGCATCTGCAGACAGTCTGTGTGGCCGCTGGCAGCTAACACACACACGTAATAATCTCTCTGAGTTGAAGTGTCTTTGCAATAAACTTGATCTGTATTAATGTGTGTTCACACAAACATGTTCGCCACATCAAGCTATTCCGCCGTCTTAACCAGAATAAAATGCTCATTTAAATGCATAACACCAGATTGTAGTGAGTTTACCTGCAACGTGGAGAGGACTCCACTTTTTGCGGTGCTCGGTGAGCAGGCAGGATGTTGCCTGGCTGAGCAGCAGCTCTACGCAGCGAGCGTGTCCTCTCTGAGAGGCCACGTATAGCACGGAGCGTCCTGCCGAGTCGCACACGTCCACACACACCCCTGACTCGATCAACACGCTCACACACTCCCAGTGCCCTGCCTCCGCCTTTCAGATACGAGGAGAGACGACGATTATTAGAAGGCATGAAAAAGAATTCGACTTTAAATAGTATTTGAACATAACTGTAATTATACCAAATAACAACAGCGAGTGAGTGCACGATTTTATTAATCTTCTTTTTATAAAAAGGTTAAAGAATGGCCGGGGGCACGGTGGCTTAGTGGTTAGCACGTTCGCCTCACACCTCCAGGGTTGGGGGTTCGATTCCCGCCTCCACCTTGTGTGTGTGGAGTTTGCATGTTCTCCTTGTGCCTCGGGGGTTTCCTCCGGGTACTCCGGTTTCCTCCCCCGGTCCAAAGACATGCATGGTAGGTTGATTGGCATCTCTGGAAAATTGTCCCTAGTGTGTGAGTGCGTGAGTGAATAAGAGTGTGTGTGTGTGCCCTGCGATGGGTTGGCACTCCGTCCAGGGTGTATCCTGCCTTGATGCCCGATGACGCCTGAGATGGCTCCCCGTGACCCGAGGTAGTTCGGATAAGCGGTAGAAAATGAATGAGAGTGAGTAAAGAATGGCTAAGAAAACAAACAACATACGGCTAAGTGTGAAGGACTGACAGGTCCGGTGCTTTCTGCGTCTCCAGATATATTGTAGGACATCACCAAAAGCTGGAAACAGCAGAAAATAATAAGAATAACGAATCCTGCAAACTTAAACTTCAATAATCCTTCTCTGAGATTTTTTTTTTTTTTTTAGAATTTATTCAAATCCACAGAGAAAAATTGAATAAATAAACAATATATTTGTATTATAACTGTATAATTAGGTGCCTATTTGAAAGCAAGGGCTAGGGTTATGGGTAGTGTTAATGCACTCCAATATAACACTCACCAAGAGAAGAGTGAAAACCGTGTGTGTGTGTGTGTGTGTGTGTGTGTGTGTGTGTGTGTGTGTGTGTGTGTGTGTGTGTGTGTGTGTGTGTGTGTGTGTTCTCACCAGCTCGAGGCTCTGCTTGTTGCCGTGGGCAGCTGCGTAGTGCACAGCATTGTATCCTTTAGAATTGCACAGGCATGGGTCTGCTCCGTTATCCAGCAAGTACTCCACACACCTTAACACCCAAACACAAGAGCATGAATGTACACAACACAAATGTTTGACACTTTTACACTCCTACAATTTTGCACTAAAACAGGTGAAGAGTTAGACACATTTTCCCCCACGCAAGGTCAAATCCTCAAGCGTCTAGACGGCACCGAGTCACACAGCAATCAAAAGAGTTTTTAATGCTCTAAACTACATGCAAAGTGTCACTTCGATCAGAATTTGTTTGCAAGTGCATTAGGACTGCAGCTCCGATGCAGCTGCTACATTCATCGTCAAAAGTCATTTTAAATATATTTTGTTTCGAACCAATCGCTCCGTTCGCGGCTTATTTTCATTAGGGGTGTGCACGGATAGTCGAACATTCGAATAATCGGTCTGCTGTAATTATTCGATAAATAAAAACGTTATTCGAATTTCGCTATATTTTTGGCGCGGATGCAGCCGCCGCCACCAACGATGAAGAGGATGCGGCAAAAGGCTGAGCCAGTTCTTTGGCGATGGTTACAGAGAATCCAGCCGAGACGAGTGGGAACAGTTCTTGCTGGAGCCGTGTATTCCACCAGATGAGGATCCCATTCAGTGGTGGAACGAAAACACGAAGCGCTTCACAAAACTTAGTCGCTTAGCACACCGTTACTTGTGTGTCCCGGCAACTTCTGTGCCGTCAGAGCGCGTTTTCTCCGCAGCCGGCCTTATTGTTAACAGACTAAGGAGCCGACTTTCCTCCGATCATGTTGACATGCTTGTGTTCCTTAACAAGAACATGTAAAATAATAGAAAGAAAGCAAAAAAGATTTGCTGACAGTTTAAAAAGTTCAAAGTTGAATGTAGCCTAGGCTACGTTCTGTACAATAGCCTAATTGCTGCAGCCGGCTTTATTTATTTTTTTTTTATTTTTTTTTGCTTTTGCTCTGTACTTTTTTGTTTGTTTGCACACATTGTTAAAGGTTTTCAGCTACAAAACACGATGTAGCGGAATGTTTAAGCTTATTGTGTATAAGCTTGTTCAAAAATGACGGAAACAATAAATGTTACTGAAAAATAACGTCTGTCTCATTAAACTTAATTTAAATAAACGAATATTCGAATATTCGTTTTTTTGTGAGCTCAAATATTCGAATGTGACATCCCTAATTTTCATGTGATTTTACAAAACTTCAGCCGCTCAAACATCTTTCATGTAAACGCTTAATTAAAAGTTTGACAAGAAAAGCATACATGAATGATTCCTTCTCTCCATCCTCTGGAATCTGCTGGCCTCTATCCACTCTGAAGAGAGAGAGAGAGAGAGAGAGAGAGAAAGAGAAAGAGAGAGAGAGCGCAAGCGAACGTGTGTGTGTGTGTGTGTGTGAGAGAGAGTGAGAGCAAAAGAAACCGTGAGTGGGGAGAGGAGGATAGCAAGAACGAGGGTCAAAAAGAAAGAGCAAGAAAGACAGGAAGAGGATGAGAGAGACAAAGTATTTAAGAATACATGAACGTTTGCACCTTCTACATTATCCAGTTTATTGTGTGTGTGTGTGTGTGTAGTGTGTGCGTGTGTGTGTGTATGTTACCTGCAGAAAGCAGTGGAAGCAGCTGAGTAGTGTAAAGGTGTGCAGCCCGTTCGGTCAGGCTCGTTGACCTCGGCTCCTGCTCCCACTAGAATCACCACACACTGATACCTCCTGTTAGCAGCCGCATAGTGCAAAGGGGTCCTGCACCGAAAACACACACATTACACACACACACACACACACACACACTTCGTAGATACATGCTCTTTTATATAGAAGATAATTAGCGCTTACCTCCCAAACTTGTCCTTCTTATTCATGTCAGCACCACTGCTCAGCAGCAGGTTCAGACATTCAGTGTTTCTGCAAGGGGGAAAAAACATGGACAAATGAATCACTGAACACGAATCTTAATGCTCAGTGTGCTGTAGGAGTGCATGGTGTCGCTCTCTGACCCTCCAGAGGCAGCAGCGTGTAAGCAGGTTCTCCCGAACTCGTCTGGAGTGTTGATGTCGAAGCCAGCCGAGAGCACGTGCTCTTTACTCATCGACAACACGATGCTGTACAGCTGACCTGCTCACACACACACACACACACACAGAGAGAGAAATAAAGGAAAGGGGAAAAAAGAAAGAAAAAGAAAGAAAGAAAGAAAGAAAGAAAGAAAGAAAGAAGAGAAATAAAAAAGAAAGATAGAAAGAAAGGGAAAAAAGAAGAGAAATAAAGAAAAGGAAAAAAGAGAAGGAAAAAGAAAGAAATAAAGATAGAAAGAAAAGAAAAGAGGAAAAAAAGAAAAGGAAAAAAGAAAAAAGAAAGAAGAGAAAAAGGAAAAAAGAAAGAAAGAAAAGGAAAAAAGAAAGAAAAAATGAAAAGGAAAAGGAAAAGAGGAAAAGGAAAAAAAAAGAAAGAAACAAAAAGAAAGACAGAAGGAAAAAAGAGAAAAAAAAAGAAAAGAAATAAAAAAGAAAAGGAAAAAGAAAGAAAAGAAATAAAAAAGAAAAGGAAAAAGAAAGAAAAGAAATAAAAAAGAAAAGGAAAAAGAAAGAAAAGAAATAAAAAAGAAAAGGAAAAAGAAAGAAAAGAAATAAAAAAGAAAAGGAAAAAGAAAGAAAAGAAATAAAAAAGAAAAGGAAAAGAGGAAAAGGAAAAAACAGGAAAAAAGAAAGAAAGACAGAAGGAAAAAAGAGAAAAAAGAAAAGAAAAGGAAAAAGAAAGAAAGAGAAGGAAAAAGAAAAAAATGTGGATTGTTTTTAGCAGTGCATCACATTGAATTTTCCATATTAGACCATTAAGAATATTTTAGGTGGACAGAGATGTGGAGTAGTTTGAAAATCTCACAGCATCGTAATCTAGACTAACAATTCAACAATATAGCCTTAAAATGTCCTTGAACGGAGCTCAGACATCTCCCCTTTTCTCTGTGCCCTTATACCTCAATCAGTTCCTCTGATGGTTACAATAAACTCCACACCCATGATAATCTTAAACATTTAATCACTCATCACCTGTGTAGGTGTGTGTGTGTGTAATGTGTAGTGTGTGTAGTGAACAATGAGTAGGTTCTGAAAAACTACCGCTGAACCAACCCAATTAGCATAGCGTGTGTGATGTAGAAGTACCTGAGGAGAGCAGCTTGCGACAACAGTCAGAGAACCCGTAGAGCACGGCTAAGTGCAGTGGGAACATCCCGTGAATCCCTTGCCTGTGAAAAAGAAGGTTACACTTTATGGAAAGCCTTTTTTGTGCACACTTCAAGAGCACACTTTGCTTTATGTGACTATTCACACACACACACACACACACCTGGCTGTATCAGCACCGTTTGTCATTAAGGTGCTGATGAGCAGCTCATGGCCATACATAGCAGCAACATGAAGAGGAGTATTGCCATATCTGTCCACACAGTCTATCTCCCCACCTGAGAGAGAGAGAGAGAGAGAGAGAGAGAGAGAGAGAGAGAGAGAGAGAGAGAGAGAGAGAGAGAGAGAGAGAGAGAGACAAAGCATAAGATGAAGCCTAACACCCAGTTTGTGTGAAAGAAAAGAAAGGCTACTGCACCGTTCTGAATGAGGATCTGGGAGCGAGTGAAGCGTCCGTGGATGGCTGCCATGTGGAGGGGGCTCTTGCCTTCTTTGCTCTTAACAAAGGAATGAATCAGAATTAGATCGACACAAGGACAGGAAGTGGTTTATACACCTGTGCACGGTGTTAAGGGAGTGCTGCTGACCTGCATGTTGACATCAGCCCCATTGTTGACCAGCAGCTCTAGACAGAGGGCACCGTTGGTGGACACGGCAGCCAGGTGCAGGGGGCTGAAGCCTCGCTGGTTGGGCTGGTTAACGTTAGCACCACGGTTAACTAGCTCATTAGCGACTGCTTCCTGCCCCATATAACAGGCTACATGTAGAGCGGTGTTTCCAAAAGCGTTAGGCTCATCAATCTGGGTGGATAAACACACACACACGCGAACAAAATCACAACATCTTTCTTTCACAGAAAGTCACATTAAAAACAGTCCAGACTACATCACCGGATCTAGATATCGTTTAACAACGTGTTTAAGTCATGCAATGTTTCAATGTACTTGGAAAAATGAAAAAGACAGAATTCCAAGTAGGCTAACAAATGCATCCAGTGCCACAGACACCAAACAGTACAGTGACATGTTTTGCTCCTCGCCACAGTTGTGGTGATCAGAGTTACTAAAGCATTTGTCTGTTCATCTCTCCTTCTCTCGTTTCTGCAGAACTCAGTGACTCAGCGGGTTTCTTATTCAACACATTCTTCCATCATAAAGTCTCCAACCATGTGATTTGTACTCAACACTAGGCCTCAATTTACATTACAGAGTTACACCGTAAACACACACGTCAGCACGTTACAAACGTCCAGCCGTTCTTAAAAAAAAAAAAAAAAAAAAAACACTCGGAGGTTCCAGCCTGAAAATATTCAGTTACAATGAAATTAAGCACGATCCCTCATGAGTAAGTCGACTTATGTTACGTTAGAGACCGTGGCTATTCTAGCATGTCCAAATAAAATGCTATTCGCTACAGGTCATGCTCACTTAGTCAAAGGTTTTGTTTCCTTTTTATTAACGAGCAGTAAATCCAGTGCGTGTTAAGATGAGCGCGTGTGTTAAGATCGTTTTGCTGACCTCTGCTCCGTTGCGCAACAGGTACTTGACCACGTCGACGTGTCCGCTGGCGGCAGCGGCGTGCAGAGGAGTGTAACCGCGCTTGTCCTTACAGCTCTTATCTGATCCTTGAGACACCAGCAACTTTACCACCTCCAGATGACCTGGAGCACAAATATAAACACAGTTAAAAATGCTGCGTGTGTGTATGAGATGTCGAGCCTCAAGGGAGGCCGCTACGATCTTACAGTAAGACTCAAACTATGAGACAGTCCATATAAACCGAGCGATTCATCTGAGAAATGACTCACCGAGGTAAGCCGCCCAGTGGATCGGCTGCCTCTCCTTCTTATCGCTGGCACTCAGATTGGCCCCTCGGTTCAGCAGCAATTTAACCATCTTTAAAAAAAAACAAGTCATCATTCGCTGCTACCTGCTGCACAGGGTGTGGCTCTTTCCTCTTCGTCTGTTCACGTTTACACTATTTATAACTACATCTACTGCACGAAACATACCACCAGAATCACAGTGTAACCTCCAGCACATTTAATACAACAGCATTAATAATGAAGCATAATTTTAATACTATTACCTACTAGAGATGTTTGATTTCAAGAGCTTGCAAATTACTTACAATATTACTAGAAACATCTGGAATTTGCAGCAATTCTTTTTTTGCGCAGCGTCTAAGAAACGTGTAATCCGTATAATTCTCCCTTTCTTTGTCCCGTTCTACTGTCGGATGTGGTTCTCGACGGTATGGTACAGCGCAGTTTGATTGACATGCTGACTCAACGCTGTAGTTTAGCTATGCAGAGTCGGTAGCTAGGCAACGTCTGCATGTAGCTTTGAGTGGGGAAATTGTCTAAATCTGCCTCATTGTCCAGGGCCTGCAACATGCTGTGAGATTCTAGAATAGCAGAGCAACCTTTTCTCCTCAACCAGAACATAGGATTTGAACTAGCAGGCAGGTTAAACGTTAGGTGACTGCTTTGTGGAACGAGCTTTTGCTTGTGTTAGTAATAGTCAGTAAATTTGACAATCACAGTATCGTGTAATATATTGATCATATTCTCATAAGAATATTAAAATACCTAAATTAACTTATTCATATCCTCTGAGTTCCAGCCACCATTCTAATAGTGTGCCTGTGTGATCTATTTAAGTATTCTGCTTCAGTGTGCATTATGCGGTTTGGGACGCAGCCACATTCTCTGTGAATGTGTTCTGATTTGGCATCTGTGTGAAAGGTGCAATGCGACCCACTTCAAGCCATTATCACGGACACGTTGAGTTAGTATAGAAGCGGTGGATACGGAAGCAGGTGTCTGACCTCCTGGCAGCCGCTCTGGGCAGCGTGGTGAAGGGCGGATCTGCCCGTGCGGTCGGCCATGTTCACGCTGCTGATGTGGGAGAGCAGGGCTTCGGTGCAGCGCATGGCTCGGTTTGCTGAAGCGATGTGCAGCGCCGTCTGCCAGAACTTATCCCTCGCCGTCACGTCGGCCCCTTTTCGCAACAGCAGCACCACCGCCCTCTGGGTTAACAAGTGGATAAAATGGATAACAATAAGAGTACGAGTTTTGTTCAGTAAACAATTACACATTAATCTGTTGACGATGTTGATTTAAAATGACTCACCTCGTTCCTGGAGGCTGCTGCTCGGTGTAACGGTGTCAGCCACATGTGGTCCTTTGCGTTGACATTTGCACCTAAGGAATAAAAATACAATGAGCAGGATGATATTGGAATGATATATTAATGAACACGGACCAGCTTGTAGAAATATTAGTCGAATAATCACCTGCTGTGATGAGGAGGTCCATGATATGGACGTCCCCCAACCAAGCGGCAGCATGCAGAGGTGTGCGTCGCTCCTGGTCCTTAAAAACACACACACACACACACACACACAACCTTATCTTCATGAAGGAAAACACCTTCTGTGTCTCCTTTTAACCTTCTTCGCTTCACTGTGAAGTGGTTGAAATGAGAATAAAAGCTTCTTGACTTGACTGTGAAGATTCTGCTGAGCATGACTGGCACTGACTAACCCTGAGGCAGTTTCAGCAAATTAATAAAGGAGTATCCTAACACTTGAACGCAATCAAGCTTTAACATTCTCTGTTCCTTTTTGATGTAGATAAAACTGTGTGACTACAAAGATACGGCAAAGATGATGACTTGGAACGTGCACTGTATAAACAAAAGTATGTTGACTCCTGACCATCGTACCTATATTTGGTTCGTCCCCAAATGACTAGAAGAATACCAATTTGTCTAGAACATCTTGTATGCTGTAGCTTTACAATTTCCCTTCGCTGAAACCAAGAGGCATAAACAACGTTCCAGCATGAAACTCCCCTGTGCATCTCTATGACAACGTGGTGTGTTATGATTGGAGTGGAAGAACACAGAGTCCTAACTCCGACTCAACCCCACTGAACACCTCGGAGATGAATCCTCGAGTGACCTCACTAAAGCTTTCCCAGCACAGCGGAGGTTATTAGAACAAAAAGGAGGGACTAACTCTGGAACAGGATGGTCGGGTGTACGCAAATGTTTAGCTATACAGTGCATTAACTCCAATTTGTGAATGTGTGTCAATTTAAAAGCTCTGAGAAGGTCAGTTAAAGTCTGTTAAAGTCCTCATTAGCATATTGCAAGTATTCCATGGTACGAAAACACAAAGCATTAGAATTAGACTGCGTTCACGGAGGTTTTGATGTTTTCTGATTTTACTGCTGTATCATTTTTATAGACGACATGGTTGTGTGAAATGTTGCACAGTTTTCCTCTTTTTATACGGTCAGGTGTCGCTCACTCGGCATTCCAATGTTAGTTTAGAATCAGCTACAAACGTCAGCTTCAAATCACATTCAAAATATTCATCAACGTATCTCAGCTTTCATTCTGAAACAAAAAGAGAAAACAAACCAGTGCATTGACTTCATCTTTCTTGTGCAAATATAACTGAACTTCATCTGCATTCCGATTAAATATGGCCTGGACCAGAGGTGGCTGAGGGACACAAAGAAAGAAATGGTTAGAAATACAATGATTTACGCTGCATAAATACACACGATGCAAAACATTCACAGAACGCATGATGCTGAACACAGTACATGCCCTGATTCAAGGTCATAAATCATGTGCTGCGCTGTTTCCAACTAGGAGATGATTTTTTTCCAATAACAGCATGTGCCAAAGTGACTATCCATGTATAGTTACAAATAAAGCTGCGTAACGTCTGGAGTTTACTTCCTTTTATCGCTATAGTTACCGTTTGTGTTATAGTTATAACTGCCTCCTCCCCACAACACAGCTTGCCATATTACTGAGAAACCAGAAAGAATAATTTACAGTTTTTAACCTTTTGTTAAATAACAGTACAACAGTAGTGTAGTACTGAGGAGCAGTATTTATGTAGTACTACTGAATAGCGGTGAAGTGCTGAGCAGCAGTGAGCTACTGAATTGTGTAGTACTGAGAAGGGCAGCGTTAAATTACACAGTACAGAGTTGTAGTGCAGTACTGAATGGTGTAGTACCGACTAGTGGAGCAGTACTGAACTGTGTACTAATGAATGCTGTAGTACCAACTAGTGGTGTAGTACTGAACTGTGTACCGACTAGTGGTGTAGTACTGAACTGTGTACCGACTAGTGGTGTAGTACTGAACTGTGTACCGACTAGTGGTGTAGTACTGAACTGTGTACCGACTAGTGGTGTAGTACCGACTAGTGGTGTAGTACTGAACTGTGTACCGACTAGTGGTGTAGTACTGAACTGTGTACTGACTAGTGGTGTAGTACTGAACTGTGTACTGACTAGTGGTGTAGTACTGAACTGTGTACCGACTAGTGGTGTAGTACTGAACTGTGTACCGACTAGTGGTGTAGTACTGAACTTTGTACAGACTAGTGGTGTAGTACCGACTAGTGGTGTAGTACTGAACTGTGTATCGACTAGTGGTGTAGTACTGAACTGTGTACCGACTAGTGGTGTAGTACCGATTAGTGGTGTAGTACTGAACTGTGTACCGACTAGTGGTGTAGTACTGAACTGTGTACCGACTAGTGGTGTAGTACTGAACTGTGTACCGACTAGTGGTGTAGTACTGAACTGTGTACCGACTAGTGGTGTAGTACTGAACTGTGTACCGACTAGTGGTGTAGTACTGAACTGTGTAACGACTAGTGGTGTAGTACTGAACTGTGTACCGACTAGTGGTGTAGTAACGACTAGTGGTGTAGTACTGAACTGTGTACAGACTAGTGGTGTAGTACTGAACTGTGTACCGACTAGTGGTGTAGTACTGAACTGTGTACTGACTAGTGGTGTAGCACTGAACTGTGTACAGACTAGTGGTGTAGCACTGAACTGTGTACCGACTAGTGGTGTAGTACTGAACTGTGTAGAGACTAGTGGTGTAGTACCGACTAGTGGTGTAGTACTGAACTGTGTACTGACTAGTGGTGTAGTACTGAACTGTGTACTGACTAGTGGTGTAGTACTGATCTGTGTACTGACTAGTGGTGTAGTACTGAACTGTGTAACGACTAGTGGTGTAGTACTGAACTGTGTAACGACTAGTGGTGTAGTACTGAACTGTGTACTGACTAGTGGTGTAGTACTGAACTGTGTAACGACTAGTGGTGTAGTACTGAACTGTGTAACGACTAGTGGTGTAGTACTGAACTGTGTACCGACTAGTGGTGTAGTACTGAACTGTGTACTGACTAGTGGTGTAGTACTGAACTGTGTAACGACTAGTGGTGTAGTAACGACTAGTGGTGTAGTACTGAACTGTGTACCGACTAGTGGTGTAGTACTGAACTGTGTACTGACTAGTGGTGTAGCACTGAACTGTGTACCGACTAGTGGTGTAGTACTGAACTGTGTAGAGACTAGTGGTGTAGTACCGACTAGTGGTGTAGTACTGAACTGTGTACTGACTAGTGGTGTAGTACTGAACTGTGTACTGACTAGTGGTGTAGTACTGAACTGTGTAACGACTAGTGGTGTAGTACTGAACTGTGTAACGACTAGTGGTGTAGTACTGAACTGTGTAACGACTAGTGGTGTAGTACTGAACTGTGTAACGACTAGTGGTGTAGTACTGAACTGTGTAACGACTAGTGGTGTAGTACTGAACTGTGTAACGACTAGTGGTGTAGTACTGAACTGTGTACCGACTAGTGGTGTAGTACTGAACTGTGTACTGACTAGTGGTGTAGTACTGAACTGTGTAACGACTAGTGGTGTAGTAACGACTAGTGGTGTAGTACTGAACTGTGTACCGACTAGTGGTGTAGTACTGAACTGTGTACTGACTAGTGGTGTAGTACTGAACTGTGTAACGACTAGTGGTGTAGTACTGAACTGTGTACCGACTAGTGGTGTAGTACTGAACTGTGTACCGACTAGTGGTGTAGTACTGAACTGTGTACCGACTAGTGGTGTAGTACTGAACTGTGTACCGACTAGTGGTGTAGTACTGAACTGTGTAACGACTAGTGGTGTAGTAACGACTAGTGGTGTAGTACTGAACTGTGTACTGACTAGTGGTGTAGTACTGAACTGTGTACTCAAGCTCAATAAAATGATAAATAAATGGTTTGGTTATGTAAAATTTTAGAGCTCTTGCTGTGTAGGAAGTCCAAGTGAACGAGCTGTTACTATGGAAAAGTATAACGCGTTATAACCAGAGTTATTAACATATAGACGTGTGATTTAAAATTCTGTCACAGCTGCTGTTATACAAGAAAACGATGGAGATTAAACAGCACTAGGTGGAATAATTCTGAATCAGTTCAGATGAACGAAGCTAGATTATGACAGCAGTTACATAACAGTAATACTATAATATATACACACACACACAACACGCCCAGTGAATAACACGAATTTATATTCATACATCCTAAAACAAATTATTATTGTTATTCTTAATGCACACAAAACATTAATTGAAAAATAAATAAATAAATATTTATTTTACTTGCTAAAACAAATTCAAGCAGAAAGAAAATGCCCAATACGTCGGGTTGGGTTCAGGTTAGCAAAGGTAGCAACCGGCTAACGTCCGCGCTCAACAAACCCAACAAACATTTTAACGTCGCTGAAAATTCTACTAAATTATTTAAACACATCACATCCTATGTGTCTGTAAATAAGACGGATATAACGACTTAACCAAGCCGAGTGAAAGCTACAGGAACCGGAACGGTAAAGCGTAAACAATC